>NC_069500.1:147330652-147530652 GCF_027579735.1 Bombina bombina | reverse complement strand
CTCTCTCTTTCTCTATTCTCTTTCTCTATTCTCTCTATTCTCTTTCTCTATTCTCTTTCTCTATTCTCTTTCTCTATTCTCTTTCTCTATTCTCTCTCTTTCTCTATTCTCTCTATTCTCTCTCTTTCTCTATTCTCTCTATTCTCTCTCTTTCTCTATTCTCTCTATTCTCTCTCTTTCTCTATTCTCTCTATTCTCTCTCTTTCTCTATTCTCTCTATTCTCTCTCTTTCTCTATTCTCTCTATTCTCTCTCTTTCTCTATTCTCTCTATTCTCTCTTTCTCTATTCTCTCTCTTTCTCCTCATCTTTAGAGCTATCTGTCTCTTAGCATCTGGCCACGCCCACTCCACCACACGACGCCAGGTGTGTTTGTCCTCGCGCGCAGTCTCTACTGCGCATGACAGCTTCGGACAAACACACTTGGCCTTTTATTATATAGGATATATATTTAAACATACATACCTAAATTCTTTTCTTGGCTCCTTTTTTAAAAAAATATTCCATCTTGCACCTTAGTTTTAGCTATATTTGGCAATACGTTAATTATCATTGGGTATACTAAATTGTACTTTGGTTTGTTTTTTAGGTGCGGCTGTCAAGATGTCATTTAATTTTTGCTTTTTGGCCCACTGGTTGCTTATTCCTTTTTCTTTCATTACTCCTACAGGTAAGTTTTGATTCTAAAAGCATGTGGTGTATGTATATGTGTATATCTATATATATATCTCTATCTCTTTTGGAAAATGATGTACACGATCCTCTATAACATATGGGGGATATTTCCCGCCACTAGAAAGAGGTCAAGAACCCATATCTGAGTTTAAAATCTCTCCAATATCTTTGTTTTGTTCTTTGCCTCGTAGGAGATGGTTAAGAATAGAGGTTGTTCCAGCTTCTTGTTTATGGATTACAAATTGGGAGCTCAGACTTATGTGAGACCCAGAGTCCCTCGGGAGTATTCTTTACATTGAAGACAGAAAAGACTCTTAAAGGGACAGTCTAGTCCTAAACAAACCTTCATTATTCTGTCAGGGCATGTAATTTTAAACAATTTTTAAATTGACGTCTATCAATTTTGCTTTGTTCTCTTGGTATTCTTAGTTGAAAGCTAAACCTAGGGGGTTCATATGTTAATTTCTAAGCCCTTAAAGGCCGCCTCTCATCTCAGTTTTTCACCACTAGAGGATGTTGGTTCATGTGTTTCATATAGATAACACTGTGCTCATGCACGTGGAGTTCCTAGGAGCCAGCACTGATTGGCTAAAATGCAAGTCTGTCAAAAGAACTGAAATAAGCGGCAGTTTGCAGAGGCTTTGATACAAGATAATCTGAGGTAAAATGTGTATTAAAGGGACAGTCAACACCCATGAAAACTTTCTACCATACCTTAGATCAACAACAAAAAAATGAGCCTGCACCGCATCCCATCTTCAATAACACTAACGTTAAGTGGCTAATCTTCAATGAACATTTAGTTAACAGCGGCAGATGGCCACCAAACTCCTCCCCCTGTTACGTAGGAGACTTCTTCTCCAAGTCTTCAGCCAATGAGAATCAAATCCTCGGCTAGATTATTTAGCCGCGTTCACGGAGACACTGTTCTATTTCTAATAGCGCATTAGAAATAGAACAGTGTCCCTGTGAACAAGTATTTATTTAAAACAAGAAAGGTACGGAGGGGGAGGAGTTTGGTGGCCATATCTGCCGCTGTTAACTAAATGTTCATTGAAGATTAGCCACCTAACGTTAGTGTTATTGAAGATGGGATGCGGTGCAGGCTCATTTTTTGTTGTTGAGCTAAGGTATGGTAGAAAGTTTTCATGGGTTTTGACTGTCCCTTTAATATAACTGTGTTGGTTATGCAAAACTAGGGAATGGGTAATAAAGGGATTATCTATCTTTTTAAAACAAATATTCTGGTGTAGACTGTCCCTTTTTAACAGCAGCTGAATGATACAGGGACATAGGAATACATTTTTTTTTTTTTTTTTTTTTTTTATGTGCACAGTATTTCCCTAACTGGACTTCAGTCATAACTACCCTCAGGCGTCACTGGGACTTGTTCCTAGCCTCCCCCTGAGGGACTTGGGTACATCCTCCTGCAATCCTCTGCGGTACTCAATACATAAACACATCCCTAAGCTTATTGGTCAGGATTCTAGACCTCATGGATTCTTATCTGCAGATCCCTATACACAGGGATCACATTTAGTTCCTGAAGTTTGTATATCTTCTAAACGCTTCAGCTTGAGATCATGACCCCAGAATTGCACACAATACTCAAGATGAGGCCTAACTAATGATCTGTAAAGTGGCATAAGAACCTTACTATTTCTGCTGCAAATACCTCTACCAATACATCCAAGCATTCTGCTAGCCTTACTCGCATTACTACATTGTTTACTAAGTTTTAAATCATCTGAAATAATAATGTCCAAGTCCTGTTCCTCATCTGTAACGGCCAGTAAAGTGTCATTGAGTCTGTAATTAACATTTTGGATTTTCTTTTGCAAGATGTACCGAGTCCACGGTTTCATCCTTACTTGTGGGATATTATCCTTCCCTACAGGAAGTGGCAAAGAGAGCACCCACAACAAAGCTGTCTATATAGCTCCCCCCTTAACTCCACCCCCCAGTCATTCTCTTTGCCGGCTCTAAGCAGGAAGGGTAAAGTGAAAGAGGTGATAAACTGTTAGTTTTTATTTTTCTTCAAGCAAGAGTTTATTTTTAAATGGTACCAGTGTGTACTATTTACTCTCAGGCAGGAGATAGATGAAGATTTCTGCCTAGAGGATGATGATCTTAGCATTTGTAACTAAGGTCCACTGCTGTTCCCACAGAAGCTGAGGAGTACAGTAAAACTTCAGTGTGAGGAACGGTTTCTTGCTATACAGCAATGAGGTATGTTCAGTCATTTTTTCTGGAAAGACTGTGATAATTCAGAAAGGCTTACAGTATCCCCATGAGGGGAAGGGTAAGCAGTAATCCTAGTCTTATACGGGGCATTACTAGCTTGCATAAAGGGCTAAACTTATGGGACACTCAGTTTGAATGTTATATGGAAAACGTTTGTGTGTTCCTGGAGTACTGTTTATATTACTTTAAGGGACAACTGTATTGAGGGTACACTTGGCTTTTTGGGGTTTTTATAACCCACATGGCTGTAAAGACGCTTGGTAGATTTTTCTGAAGGCCTTAGTAACATCGAGTGCGGTGGGCGGGGCCTATTTTCGCGCCTCAGTTGCGCAGTTATTTTCTATAGACAAGCAGCAAGCTACAACACCGGAGCGTCCTGGTGAACTTCTTGGGCCTAATCGAAGCTTTATCTCCACATTAGCAATCCCTAAGGGCAGGTAGGCGCCACAGCAGAGCTGTGGCAGGGTGCTGACAGGGGTTTTACCGGTCTTTGACACTTTGTCAATCCGGTTTTCATATTTGGGGGTTAATTGTTTAAATTGCTTGTGGTGCAATCTTATTAAAGCTTAGTGAGTCTACTGGAAAATTTGAGGTAATTTTAAGCAGTTTTGCAGTTTGTGTATGCCTTTTTTTTTCTCTTAAAGGCACAGTACCGTTTTTGAAAATTGTTGTTTTTTCATTAAATAAAGTGTGTTCCAAGCTTGCTTGTCTCATTACTAGCCTGTTCAACATGTCTGATGTTGAGGAAACTCATTGCTCAATTTGTTTAGAAGCCATTGTGGAACCCCCTCTTAGAATGTGTCCCACTTGTACTGATATGTCTATAAATTGCAAACAGCATATTTTGACTTATAAGAGTTTGGCACTGGATGATTCTCAGACAGAAGGAAATCAGGTTTTGCCATCTAGTTCTCCCCAAGTGTCACAACCAGTAACGCCCGCACAAGTTACGCCAAGTACCTCTAGTGCGTCTAATTCTTTTACCTTGCAAGATATGGCTTCAGTTATGAATACTACCCTCACAGAGGTTTTATCTAAGCTGCCTGGGTTGCAAGGGAAGCGCAGTAGCTCTGGGTTAAGAACAAATGCTGAGCCTTCTGACGCTTTAGTAGCCGTATCCGATATACCCTCACAATGTTCAGAGGTAGGGATGAGGGATTTGCTATCTGAGGGAGAGATTTCTGATTCAGGAAAGATGTTCCCTCAGACAGATTCAGATATGACGGCATTTAAATTTAAGCTAGAACACCTCCGCTTGTTGCTCAGGGAGGTCTTAGCGACTCTGGATGATTGTGACCCTATTGTAGTTCCAGAGAAATTGTAAACAGCAACCTCTAAATATTTGTCCATCTTACACACTGATGTTTTTCCGGTCCCTAAGAGGATTTCGGACATTGTTACTAAGGAGTGTGATAGACCAGGTATTCCGTTCGCTCCCCCTCCTGTTTTTAAGAAGATGTTTCCCATATCTGACACCATGCAGGACTCATGGCAGACGGTCCCTAAGGTGTAGGGAGCTATTTCTACTCTGGCTAAGCGTACAACTATACCTATTGAGGACAGTTGTGCTTTCAAAGATCCTATGGATAAAAAATTAGAGGGTCTACTTAAGAAAATTTCTTTCATGTAATTGGCAAGAGTCCATGAGCTAGTGACATATGGGATATACAATCCTACCAGGAGGGCCAAAGTTTCCCAAACCTCAAAATGCCTATAAATACACCCCTCACCACACCCACAATTCAGTTTTACAAACTTTGCCTCCCATGGAGGTGGTAAAGTAAGTTTGTGCTAAGATTTCTACGTTGATATGCGCTTCTCAGCATTGTTGAAGCCCGATTCCTCTCAGAGTACAGCGAATGTCAGAGGGACGTGAAGGGAGTATCACTTATTTGAATTCATCTCCTACCTCCCTTTTCAGATCGACAATATACTCTCAATTTACCATTACCTTTACTAATAACTGTTTTAGTACTGGTTTTGCTATCTGCTATATGTGGATGAGTGTCTTTTGGTAAGTATGTTTTCATTACTTAAAGGGAACCTCAACACCTAATTAACATATTCTAAACTAACTTTTTCTAACTGTGCAAAATAAACTAACTAGCAATGCTGTATGCAGTCTTTTCATCTTACTGCATTTTATTTTTGATAAAAGATTTATAATGTAAACATTGATTTGCAGCATTGGATGTGATGCAAGCTGCCATTTGTTAAAGTATTTTTCACAACAGTGTGTCACGTGAGGCACACGGCACCAGCTATTACTAAATCACAGTGAGCCCTGCAGTCAGTGTCTGACGAGAACGGCTTCAGGCACTGTTATGTTTATAAATAGAACGAGCAGGGAAAGGAAGTGTAAGGGGGAGGAGAGGTTAAGACAGAGGGAGGCACAGGAGGAAGAAAGGCTCCGGAGATCATATGTAAGGTAGATGAATGTCTCTTGTTACAATTTTTATGCAGCGTGAGTTTGCTTTCTTTCTTCCCCCTGTGCCTGCTCTCTCCACCTCTCCTCCCCCCCCTCACACTTCCTTCCCTCCTCGTGCTATTTATAAACATAACAGTGCCTGAAGCCGTTCTTGTCAGACACTGCAGGGCTCACTATGATTTAGTAATAGCTGGTGCTGTGTGCATCACGTGACACAGTGTTGAGGAACGCACGTTACAAGATGGCAGCTTGCATAGCTTATACAATGCTGCAGATCAACGTTTACATTTTAAAGCTTTTATCTACAATAGAATGCAGTAAGATAAAAACTGCATACATCATTACAATCAGTTTATTTAGGATAATCAGTAAAAGTTAGTTTAGAGCATTTCCAGCAGGTGTTTAGGGTCCCTTTAAGACACTCTCAGCTATGGTTTGGAACTTTATGCAATTATATAAAGTTCTAAATATATGTATTGTACTTATATTTGCCATGAGTCAGGTTCATGTATTTCCTTCTGCAGACTGTCAGTTTCATATTTGGGAATATAAACACTTTAAGAAATTTATCATACGTGACGCCGAGACCTTTCACACAGCGGCGTCATTAGTGACGCAAGTGTGTCATTTCCGGTCAAATTTTTTTCATTATTTCAATACCCCATTGATGTTTGCCTCCTGCTTTCTTCTCTATTAAGAGGCCTATGCTTTTGCATTTTTTCCCATTCCTGAAACTGTCATTTAAGGAAATAGATAATTTTGCTTTATATGTTGTGTTTTCTCTTACATTGAGCAAGATGTCCCAATCTGATCCTGTCTCTGAAGTTTCTGCTGGAACATTGCTGCCTGACATCGGTTCTACCAAAGCTAAGTGCATTTGTTGTAAAATTGTAGAAATTATTCCACCAAATGTCATTTGTAATAGTTGTCATGATAAACTTTTACATGCAGATAGTGTTTCTATCAGTAATAGTACATTGCCAGTTGCAGTTCCTTCAACTTCTAATGTGCATGATATACCTGTAAATTTTAAAGAATTTGTTTCTGATTCTATTATGAAGGTTTTGTCTGCATTTCCACCTTCTAATAAACGTAAAAGGTCTTTTTAAAACTTCTCATTTAGCTGATGAAATTTCAAATGACCAACAACATAATAATTCATCCTCTTCTGATGATGATCTATCTGAAACAGAAGATCCTTCCTCAGATATTGACACTGACAAATCTACTTATTTATTTAAAATAGAGTATATGCGTTCTTTATTAAAAGAAGTGTTAATTACTTTGGATATTGAGGTAACCAGTCCTATTGACGTTCAGTCTAATAAACGTTTAAATGCTGTTGGAAAAATGCTGTTTCCTATTCCTGAGGCTATTTCTGATATGATTTCCAGGGAATGGAATAAGCCAGGTACTTCCTTTATTCCTTCTTCAAGGTTTAAGAGATTGTATCCTTTACCAGCAAAATCTATAGAGTTTTGGGAAAAAGTCCCTAAAGTTGATGGGGCTATTTCTACTCTTGCTAAACATACCACTATTCCTATGGAAGATAACACTTCCTTTAAGGATCCTTTAGATAGGAAGCTTGAATCTTATCTAAGGAAGCCTATTAATATTCAGGTCATCTTCTCAGACCTGCTATTTCTTTGGGTGATGTTGCGGCTGCATCAACTTTCTGGTTGGAAAATTTAGCGCAACATGAATTGGATTCTGACATATCTAGCATTATTCACAAGATGCTAATCATTTTATTTGTGATGCCATTTTTGATATTATCAAAATTGATGTTAGATCCATGTCTTTAGCTGTATTAGCTAGAAGAGCTTTGTGGCTTAAATCTTGGAATGCTGATATGACATCTAAATCTAGATTACTATCTCTTTCTTTCCAAGGTAATAATTTATTTGGTTCTCAGTTGGATTCTATTATTTCAACTATCACTGGGGGAAAAGGAGGTTTTTTTGCCTCAGGATAAAAAACCTAAGGGTAAATCTAAGGCTTCTAATCGTTTTCGTTCCTTTCGTCAGAATAAGGAACAAAAACTCAATCCTTCCCCCAAGGAATCTGCTTCCAATTGGAAGCCTTCCTCAAATTGGAATAAATCCAAGCCATTTAGGAAACCAAAGTCAGCCCCTAAATCCGCATGAAGGTGCGGCCCTCATGCCAGCTCAGCTGGTAGGGGGCAGATTAAGGTTTTTCAAGGATTTTTGGATAAAATCTGTCCAAAATCATTGGATTCAGAGCATTGTCTCTCAAGGGTATCGAATAGGATTCAAAATAAAACCTCCTGTGAGAAGATTTTTTTCTCTCACGCATCCCTGTAAAAGCTCAGGCTTTTCTGAAGTGTGTTTCAGACCTGGAGTCTTCAGGGGTAATCATGCCAGTTCCTCCTCAGGAACAAGGTTTGGGGTTTTATTCAAACCTATTCATTGTACCAAAGAAAGAAAATTTATTCAGACCAGTTCTGGATCTAAAAATTTTGAATCGTTATGTAAGAGTACCAACTTTCAAGATGGTGACTATAAGGACTATTCTGCCTTTTGTTCAGCAAGGACATTATATGTCCACAATAGACTTGCAGGATGCATACCTTCATATTCCGATTCATCCAGAACACTTTTTCAGTTTCTGAGATTCTCTTTTCTAGACAAGCATTACCAATATGTTTCTCTTCCATTTGGCCTAGCAACAGCTCCAAGAATCTTTTCAAAGTTTCTGAGTGCCCTACTATCTGTAATCAGAGAACAGGGTATTGCGGTGTTTCCTTATTTGGACGATATCTTGGTACTAGCTCAGTCTTTACGTACTGCAGAATCTCACACGAATCAACTAGTGTTGTTTCTTCGGAAACATGGTTGGAGGATCAATTTACCAAAAAGTTTCTTGATTCCTCAGACAAGGGTCACCTTTTTAGGCTTCCAGATAGATTCAGTGTCCATGACTCTGTCTCTAACAGACAAGAGACGTTTAAAATTGGTCGCAGCATGCTGGCACCTTCAGTCTGTCATTCCCTTCAGTGGCTATGTGCATGGAAGTTTTAGGTCTCATGACTGCAGCATCGGACGTGATCCCCTTTGCTCGTTTTCACATGAGACCTCTACAGCTTTGTATGCTGAATCAATGGTGCAGGGATTATACAAACATATCACAATTAATATCCTTGAATCCCAATGTACGACACTCTCTGACATGGTGGATAGATCACCATCTTTTGGTTCAAGGGGCTTCTGTGATCTCAACAGATGTGAGTCTTTCAGGTTGGGGAGCTGTTTGGGGATCTCTGACAGCACAAGGGGTTTGGAAATCTCAAGAGGCGAGATTACCAATAAATATTTTAGAACTCCGTGCAATTTTCAGGGCTCTTCAGTTCTGGCCTCTGCTAAAGAGAACCGTTCATTTGTTTTCAGACAGACAATATCACAGCTGTGGCTTATGTCAATCATCAGGGTGGGACTCACAGTCCCCAAGCTATGAAAGAACTATCTCGGATACTTGTTTGGGCGGAATCCAGCTCCTGTCTAATCTCTGCAGTGCATATCCCAGGTGTAGACAATTGGGAGGTGGATTATCTCAGCCGCCACACTTTACATCCAGGGGAGTGGTCTCTCCATCCAGATGTGTTTTCTTAGATTGTTCAGATGTGGGGTCTTCCAGAGATAGATCTCATGGCCTCTCATCTAAACAAGAAACTTCCCAGATACCTGTCCAGGGATGTTCAGGCGGAAGCAGTGGATGCGCTGACACTTCCTTGGTGTTATCAACCTGCTTACATCTTCCCGCCTCTAGTTCTCCTTCCAAGAGTGATCTCCAAAATAATCATGGAGCAGTCTTTTGTGTTGCTGATGGGTCCAGCATCGCCACACAGCTTTTGGTATGCGGATCTGGTTTGGATGTCTAATTGCCCGCCTTGGCCACTTCCGTTACGGCCGGACCTACTATCTCAAGGTCCGTTTTTCCATCAGGATCTCAAATCATTAAATTTGAAGGTATGGAAATTGAACGCTTAGTTCTAAGTCATAGAGGGTTCTCTGACTCAGTGATTAATACTATGTTACAAGCTCGTAAATCTGTTTCTAGAAAGATTTATTATAGAGTTTGGAAGACTTACATTTCATGGTGTTCTTCTAATAAATTCTCCTGGCATTCTTTTAGAATTCCTAGAATTTTGCAGTTTCTTCAGGATGGTTTGGATAAGGGTTTGTCTGCAAGTTCCTTGAAAGGACAAATCTCCGCTCTTTCTGTTTTATTTCACAGAATGCTGTACTTCCTGATATACACTGTTTTGTACAGGCTTTAGTTCGTATTAAGCCTGTCATTAAGTCAATTTCTGCTCCTTGGAGTCTTAATTTGGTTCTGAAGGCTTTACAGGCTCCTCCATTTGAACCTATGCATTCTTTGGACATTAAACTACTTTCCTGGAAAGTGTTGTTCCTTTTGGCTATCTCTTCTGCTAGAAGAGTTTCTGAGCTATCTGCTCTTTCTTGTGAGTCTCCTTTTCTGATTTTTCATCAGGATAAGGCAGTTTTGCGGACTTCTTTTCAATTTTTACCTAAGGTTTGGAATTCTAACAACATTAGCAGAGAAATTGTTGTCCCTTCTTTATGTCCTAATCCTAAGAATTCTTTGGAGAGATCCTTACATTCTTTGGATGTGGTAAGAGCTTTAAAATATTATGTGGAAACTACTAAAGATTTCAGGAAGACTTCCAGTCTATTTGTTTTATTTTCTTGTCCTAGGAAAGGTCAGAAAGCTTCTGCTATTTCCTTGGCTTCTTGGTTGAAACTTTTGATTCATCAAGCTTATGTGGAGTCGGGTCAAACCCCGCCTCAGAGAATTTCAGCTCATTCTACTAGATCAGTCTCCACTTTGTGGGCTTTTAAGAATGAAGCTTCAGTTGATCAGATTTGCAAAGTGGCAACTTGGTCCTCTTTGCATACATTTACTAAATTCTACCATTTTGATGTATTTGCTTCTTCGGAAGCAGTTTTTGGTAGAAAAGGCAGCTGTTTCAGTTTGATTCTTATGCTTTTGATTTGTTTTTTCTTTCAAAAGTGAAAATAAACTTATTTTTTTTGGGTTGTGGATTATTTTTCAGCGGAATATGGCTTTTTTATTTTATTCCCTCCCTCTCTAGTGACTCTTGAGTGGAAGACTCCACATCTTGGGTATTGATATCCCATATGTCACTAGCTCATGGACTCTTGCCAATTACATGAAAGAAAACATAATTTATGTAAGAATTTACCTGATAAATTCATTTCTTTCATATTGGCAAGGGTCCATGAGGCCCACCCTTTTTATGGTGGTTATGATTTTTTTGTATAAAGCACAATTATTTCCAAATTTCCTTTGTTGATGCTTTCTACTCCTTTCTTTATCACCCCACTGCTTGGCTATTCGTTAAACTGAATTGTGGGTGTGGTGAGGGGTGTATTTATAGGCATTTTGAGGTTTGGGAAACTTTGCCCCTCCTGGTAGGATTGTATATCCCATATGTCACTAGCTCATGGACTCTTGCCAATATGAAAGAAATGAATTTATCAGGTAAATTCTTACATAAATTATGTTTTTTGTTCATCAGGGTTTTCTTCTCCAGCCTATAGCGTGCATTGTTCCTGTAACCACTGTAGCTGCCTTTTGGTTTGAGGCTCTGGAAGAGTCTCTTCAGGTGGAGACCCTATTAGATGATATTCTGGATAGAATTAGGGCGCTTAAAGGGACACTCAGGTCAAATAAAATTTTCATGATTCAGATACAGCATGTCATTTTAAACAACTTTCCAATTTACTTCCATTAAAAAAAATGTGCACATTCTGTTATATTTACACTTTTTGAGTCACTAGCTCCTACTGAGCATGTGCAAGAATTCACTGACTATACGTATATGCATTTGTGATTGGCTGATTGCTATCACATGGTACAGGGGGAGTGGAAATATACATAACTTTAAAATTTGTTAGAAAGAAATCTACTACTCATTTGAAATTCAGAGTAAATGCTATTGTATTGTCTTGTTATTGTGCATTTGTTGATTATGCAAATCTACTGTGTTTACTGGTCCTTTAAGCTAGCTAATTCTTTCATTACAGACGCCGCTTTTCATCTAGCTAAATTAGTGGCAAAGAATTCAGGTTTTGTCATTTTAGCGCGTAGAGCGTTATGGCTTAAGTCCTGGTCGGCTGATGTGTCCTCAAAATCTAAGCTTTTGACCATCCCTTTTAAGGGTAAGACCCTATTCGGGCCTGAACTGAAAGAGATTATTTCAGATATCACTGGAGGTAAGGGTCATGCCCTCCCTCAGGATAAGTCAAATAAGATCAGGACCAAACAATAATTTTCGTTCCTTTCGAAACTTCAAGGGTGGTCCCGCTTCCTCTTCCCCTGCTGCAAAGCAAGAGGGGAACTTTGCTCAATCCAGGCCAATCTGGAGACCTAACCAGGCTTGGATCAAGGGTAAACAGGCCAAGAAGCCTGATGCTGCCACCAAGACAGCATGAAGGGGTAACCCCCGATCCGGGACCGGATCTAGTAGGGGGCAGACTCGCTCTCTTTGCTCAGGCCTGGGCAAGAGACGTTCAGGACTCCTGGGCTGTAGAAATCATAACCTAGGGGTATCTTCTAGATTTCAAAGATTCTCCTCCAAGGGGGAGATTCCATCTTTCTCAATTGTCTATAAACCAGACAAAGAGAGAGGCGTTCTTACGCTGTGTAGAAGACCTTTTTACCATGGGAGTGATCTGCCCAGTTCCGAAAGCAGAACAGGGGCAGGGTTTCTACTCCAATCTGTTTGTGGTTCCCAAAAAAGAGGGAACCTTCAGACCAATTCTAGATCTCATGATCCTAAACCAATTCCTAAGAGTCCCATCCTTCAAGATGGAGACCATTCGGACTATTTTACCAATGATCCAGGAGGGTCAATATATGACCACCGTGGACTTAAAGTGGGCGTATCTACACATTCCTATCCACAAAGATCACCAATTCCTCAGGTTTGCCTTTCTGGACAAGCATTACCAGTTTGTGGCTCTTCCCTTCGGGTTGGCCACGGCGCCAAGAATCTTCACAAAGGTGCTAGGGTCCCTTCTGGCGGTCCTAAGGCCGCGGGTCATAGCAATGGCGCCTTATCTAGACGACATCCTAATTCTAGCGTCGACTTTCCAACTAGCCAAGTCTCACACGGACTTAGTGTTGGCCTTTCTAAGATCTCATGGGTGGAAGGTGAACGTAAAAAAGAGTTCTCTTTCCCCTCTCACAAGAGTTTCATTTCTAGGGACTCTGAGACTCGGTGGACATGAAAATATTTCTGACAGAGGTCAGGCAAGCAAAGATTTTGACCACATGCCGAGTTCTTCATTCCATTCCTCGGCCGTCAGTGGCTCAGTGTATGGAGGTAATCGGACTAATGGTAGCGGCAATGGGCGTAGTTCCATATGCTCGCTTACATCTCAGACCACTGCAACTATCCATGCTCAAACAGTGGAATGGGGATTATGCAGATTTATCTCCTCAGATAAATATGGATCAAGAGACCAGAGACTCTCTTCTTTAGTGGTTGTCACATGATCACCTGTCCCGGGGAATGTGTTTCCGCAGGCCAGCTTGGGTTATTGTGACGATGGACGCCAGCCTACTGGGCTGGGGTGCAGTCTGGAATTCCCTGAAAGCACAGGGTTTGTGGACTCGGGAGGAGGCCCTCCTACCGATAAATATTCTGGAATTAAGAGCAATATTCAATGCTCTTCAGGCGTGGCCTCAGCTGGCTTCGGCCAGATTCATCAGATTTCAGTCGGACAACATCACGACTGTGTGGCTTATATCAATCATCAAGGGGGAACAAGGAGTTCCTTAGCGATGATAGAAGTTTGAAGAATAATCCGATGGGCAGAGACTCACTCTTGCCATCTGTCAGCTATCTATATATTCCAGGGGTAGAGAACTGGGAGGCAGATTTTCTAAGTCGTCAGACTTTTCATCCGGGGGAGTGGGAACTCCATCCGGATGTGTTTGCTCAACTGGTTCACCTATAGGGCACACCAGAATTGGATCTGATGGCGTCTCGTCAGAACGCCAAACTTCCTCGTTACGGTTCCAGGTGAAGGGATCCTCAGGCAGTACTGATAGATGCTCTAGCAGTACCCTGGTCGTTCAACCTGGCTTATGTGTTTCCACCTTTCCCTCTCCTTCCACGTCTGATTGCCAGAATCAAACAGGAGAGAGCTTCGGTGATTTTGATAGCGCCTGCGTGGCCACACAGGACTTGGTATGCAGACCTGGTGGGCATGTCATCTCTATCACCATGGACTCTGCCACTGAGACAGGACCTTTTGATTCAAGGTCCATTCAAGCATCCAAATCTAATTTCTCTGCAACTGACTGCTTGGAGATTGAACGCTTGATTTTATCAAAGCGGGTTTTCTCTGAGTCGGTCATAGATACCTTGATTCAGGCTCGATAGCCTGTCACCAGGAAAATCTATCATAAGATATGGCGTAAATATCTTTTTTGGTGCAAATCCAAAGGCTACTCATGGAGTAAGATTAGGATTTTGTCTTTTCTCCAAGAGGGATTGGAGAAAGGATTGTCAGCTAGTTCTTTAAAAGGACAGATAACTGCTCTGTCTATTCTGTTGCACAAGCGTCTGGAAGATGCCTCAGACGTTCGGGCTTTTTGTCAGGCTTTAGCTAGAATTAAGCCTGTGTTTAAACCTGTTGCTCAGCCATGGAGTCTAAATTTAGTTCTTAAAGTTCTTCAAGGTGTTCCGTTTGAACCCATGCATTCCATACATATTAAGCTTCTATCTTGGAAAGTTCTGTTTCTAGTTGCTATCTCTTCAGCTCGAAGAGTTTCTGAACTATCTGCATTACAATGTGACTCGCCTTATCTTGTTTTCCATGCTGATAAGGTGGTTTTGCGTACCAAACCTGAGTTCCTCCCTAAGGTTGTTACTAACAGGAATATCAATCAGGAAATTGTTGTTCCTTCTCTGTGTCCTAATCCTTCTTCTAAGAAGGAACGTCTGTTGCACAACTTGGACGTGGTTCGTGCGTTGAAGTTCTATTTGCAGGCAACCAAAGATTTCCGTCAAACATCTTCTTTGTTTGTTGTCTATTCTGGAAAGCGTAGGGGTCAAAAGGCTAAAGCTACCTCTTTTTCCTTTTGGTTGAAAAGCATCATCCGTTTGGCTTATGAGACTGCTGGACAGCAGCCTCCAGAAAGAGTTACAGCTCACTCTACTAGAGCGGTAGCTTCCACATGGGCTTTTAAAAATGCTGCTTCTGTTGAACAAATTTGTAAGGCTGCGACTTGGTCTTCGCTTCATACCTTTTCCAAATTTTCCAAATTTGACACTTTCGCTTCTTCGGAGGCTATTTTTGGGAGACAGGTTTTGCAAGCAGTGGTGCCTTCCATTTAGGTCCCTGTCTTGTCCCTCCCTTCATCTGTGTCCTAAAGCTTTGGTATTGGTATCCCACAAGTAAGGATGAAACCGTGGACTCGGTACATCTTGCAAAAGAAAACAAAATTTATGTCCACGGCCTGCCCTGTCTATTCAAGACAGATAGTATTTCTCTTGTTAAGTGTGTTCAGTCCACGGGTCATCCATTGCTTATGGGATATATTCTCCTTCCCAACAGGAAGTTGCAAGAGGATCACCCAAGCAGAGCTGCTATATAGCTCCTCCCCTCACATGTCATATCTAGTCATTCTCTTGCAACCCTCAACAAAGAAGGAGGTCGCGAGAGGAGCTGGAGTTTTTACTTAACTATTCTTCAATCAAAAGTTTGTTATTTTAAATGGCACCGGAGTGTGCTGTTTTTCTATCTCAGGCAGTATTTGGAAGAAGAAACTGCCTGCGTTTTTTTTCTATGATCTTAGCAGGCGTAACTAAGATCCACTGGCTGTTCTCGACATTCTGAGGAGTGGGGTAACTTCAGAAACTGGGAATAGCATGCGGGGTCCTCCGCAAATGAGGTATGTGCAGTACATTATTTTCTGGGAATGGAATTTACTAAGAAAATACTGCTGTTACCGTATGATGTAAGTACAGCCTTAAATGCAGTAGTGACAACTGGTATCAGGCTGATAAATGTATGCGCAGTCAAGTTATTTTCTAGGGACTAGAATTTGACTGAAAAAATACTGTTAAAACTGAAATAATACTTAAGCCTTATCTGCAGTGGTAGCGACATGTTATTCGTTTTTGTGAGGTACTTTGGTGATAAATCTCTTTGGGCATGATTTTTTTCCACATAGCTGACATATATTTTCTGCATGGAAACCGTTATATCAGGGCTCCCACTGTTGTGATAGGAGTGGGAGGGACCTTGTTTTAGCGCCTTGTTGCGCAGTTATAATTCTAGCACAGTCTTCCTGCTTCTTCCTCCTTGATCCAGGACGTCTCTAGAGAGCTCAGGGGTCTGCAAAATTCATTTTTGAGGGAGGTAATCAGTCACAGCAGATCTGTGACAGTGTGCTTGACTGTGCTTAAAAGCGTTAAATCTTAATTGATATCCGTTTTATCCGTTTTGGGTATTGAGGGGTTAATCATCCTTTTGCTAATGGGTGCAATCCTCTGCTAAAATTACACTTCTTGTTAAGAATTGTTTAATTATATCTGTATTTTTAAAGCGCTGCAGCGTTTTTTATATTGCTTGTAAACTTATTGAAAGTGATTTCCAAGCTTGCTAGTTTCATTGCTAAGTCTGTTTAAACATGTCTGATTCAGAGGAAACTGTTTGTTCATCATGTTCAAAAGCCAATGTGGAGCCCAATAGAACGATGTGTACCAATTGTATTGATATTGCTTTGAATAAAAGTCAATCTGTACCGATAAAGAAGCTATCACCAGACAACGAGGGGGAAGTTATGCCGCCTAACTCTCCTCACGTGTCAGTACCTGCGTCTCCCGCTCGGGAGATGCGTAGAATTGAGACGCCTAGTACATCTAGGCCCTTACAAATCACTTTACATGATATGGCTAATGTTATGAAAGAAGTATTATATAATATGCCCGAATTGAGGGGCAAGCGCGATAGCTCTGGGTTAAGGACAGAGCGCGCTGATGACACGAGAGCCATGTCTGATACTGCGTCACAATTTGCAGAACATGAGGACGGTGAGCTTCATTCTGTCGGTGACGGTTCTAATCCGGGGAGACCGGATTCAGAAATTTCAAATTTTAAATTTAAGCTTGAGAACCTCCGTGTGTTACTAGGGGAGGTATTAGCGGCTCTGAATGATTGCGACACGGTGGCAATCCCAGAGAAATTATGTAGGTTGGATAGATACTATGCGGTACCGGTGTGTACTGACGTCTTTCCTATACCAAAAAGACTTACAGAAATTATTAGTAAGGAGTGGGATAGACCCGGTGTGCCTTTTTCCCCTCCCCCGATATTCAGAAAAATGTTTCCTATAGACGCCACCACACAAGACTTATGGCAGACGGTCCCTAAGGTGGAGGGAGCAGTTTCTACTTTAGCCAAGCGTACCACTATCCCGGTGGAGGATAGCTGTGCTTTCTCAGATCCAATGGATAAAAAATTAGAGGGTTATCTTAAGAAAATGTTTGTTCAACAGGGTTTTATTTTGCAGCCTCTTGCATGCATTGCACCTGTCACGGCTGCAGCGGCATTCTGGTTTGAGTCTCTGGAAGAGGCGATTCGCACAGAGCCATTGGATGAGGCTTTGCGCAAAGTTAGAACCCTTAAGCAAGCTAATGCGTTTGTTTCAGATGCCGTAGTACATCTAACCAAACTTACGGCTAAAAATTCCAGATTCGCCATACAGGCGCGCAGAGCGCTCTGGCTTAAATCCTGGTCAGCGGATGTAACTTCCAAGTCTAAGCTACTTAACATTCCTTTCAAAGGGCAGACCTTATTCGGGCCCGGCTTGAAGGAAATTATTGCTGACATTACGGGAGGTAAGGGCCACGCCCTTCCTCAGGACAGGGCCAAACCAAAGGCCAAACAGTCTAATTTTCGTGCCTTTCGTAACTTCAAGGCAGGAGCAGCATCAACTTCCTCCGCTCCAAAACAGGAAGGAACTACTGCTCGTTACAGACAGGGTTGGAAAGGCAACCAGTCATGGAACAAGGGCAAGCAGGCCAGAAAGCCTACTTCCGCCCCTAAGACAACATGAAGACAGGGCCCCCTATCCGGAGACGGATTTAGTGGGGGGCAGACTTTCTCTCTTCGCCCAGGCTCGGGCAAGAGATGTGCAGGATCCCTGGACGTTGAAGATTATATCTCAGGGATACCTTCTGGATTTCAAAACCTCTCCTCCACAAGGGAGGTTCCATCTTTCGAGGTTATCAGCAAACCTAGTAAAGAGAGAGAGGCATTTCTACAATGTGTACAAGACCTCTTAATCATGGGAGTGATCCACTCAGTTCCGCGATCGGAACAGGGACAAGGATTTTACTCAAATCTATTTGTGGTTCCCAAAAAAGAGGGAACCTTCAGGCCAATCTTGGACTTAAAGATCTTAAACAAATTCCTAAGGGTACCATCGTTCAAGATGGAAACCATTCGAACCATCCTACCCATGATCCAAGAGGGTCGATATATGACCACAGTGGACTTAAAGGATGCTTACCTTCACATACCAATTCACAAAGATCATTATCGGTACCTAAGGTTTGCCTTTCTAGACAGGCATTACCAGTTTGTGGCTCTTCCCTTCGGGTTAGCCACGGCCCCGAGAATTTTTACGAAGGTTCTGGGCTCACTTCTGGCGGTACTAAGACCACGAGGCATAGCGGTGGCTCCGTACCTAGACGACATTCTGATATAAGCGTCAAGTTTTCAGAATGCAAGGTCATATACAGAGATAGTTCTTGCATTTCTGAGGTCGCATGGGTGGAAAGTGAACGTGGAAAAGAGTTCTCTGTTACCACTCACAAGGGTTCCTTTTCTAGGGACTCTTATAGATTCTGTAGAGATGAAGATTTACCTGACGGAGTCCAGGTTATCAAAGATTCTCAATGCTTGCCGTGTCCTTCATTCCATTCCAAGCCCATCAGTAGCTCAGTGCATGGAGGTAATCGGCTTAATGGTCGCGGCAATGGACATAGTGCCATTTGCGTGCCTGCATCTCAGACCGCTGCAACTATGCATGCTCAGTCAATGGAACGGGGATTACTCAGATCTGTCCCCTTTGCTAAATCTGGACCAGGAGACCAGAGATTCTCTTCTCTGGTGGTTGTCACCGGTTCATCTGTCCAAAGGAATGACCTTTCGCAGACCAGATTGGACGATTGTAACAACGGATGCCAGCCTTCTAGGCTGGGGAGCAGTCTGGAATTCCCTGAAGGCTCAGGGTTCGTGGACTCAGGAGGAGAAACTCCTTCCAATAAACATTCTAGAATTAAGAGCAATATTCAATGCTCTTCTAGCTTGGCCTCAGTTAGCAAGACTGAGGTTCATCAGATTTCAGTCGGACAATATCACGACTGTGGCTTACATCAATCATCAAGGGGGAACCAGGAGTTCCCGAGCGATGTTGGAAGTCTCGAAGATAATTCGCTGGGCAGAGTCTCACTCTTGCCACCTGTCAGCGATTTACATCCCAGGCGTAGAGAACTGGGAGGCGGATTTCCTAAGTCGCCAGACTTTTCATCCGGGAGAGTGGGAACTTCACCCGGAGGTATTTGCTCAACTGATTCGTCGTTGGGGCAAACCGGATCTGGATCTCATGGCATCTCGCCAGAACGCGAAGCTTCCTTGTTACGGATCCAGGTCCAGGGACCCGGGAGCGGTGCTGGTAGATGCATTAGCAGCCCCTTGGGTTTTCAACATAGCTTATGTGTTTCCACCATTTCCGTTGCTACCTCGACTGATTGCCAGGATCAAACAGGAGAGGGCATCGGTAATTCTGATAGCGCCTGCGTGGCCACGCAGGACCTAGTATGCAGACCTAGTGGACATGTCGTCCTGTCCACCATGGTCTCTTCCTCTGAGGCAGGACCTTCTAATTCAGGGTCCTTTCAACCATCCAAACCTAATTTCTCTGAGGCTGACTGCCTGGAAATTGAACGCTTGATTCTATCTAAGCGGGGGTTTTCGGATTCGGTTATTGATACATTAATACAGGCTCGGAAACCTGTGACCAGAAAAATTTACCATAAGATATGGCGTAAATATTTATATTGGTGCGAATCCAAGAGTTACTCATGGAGTAAAGTTAGGATTCCTAGGATATTGGCTTTTCTACAAGAGGGTTTAGAAAAAGGTTTGTCCGCTAGTTCGCTAAAGGGACAGATTTCAGCTCTGTCTATTCTTTTACACAAACGTCTGGCAGAGAATCCAGACGTCCAAGCCTTTTGTCAGGCTTTGGCTAGAATTAAGCCTGTGTTTAAAGCTGTTGCTCCTCCGTGGAGCTTAAACTTGGTTCTTAAAGTTCTTCAGGGTGTTCCGTTTGAACCCCTTCATTCCATTGATATTAAGCTTTTATCTTGGAAAGTTTTGTTTTTGATGGCTATTTCCTCGGCTCGAAGAGTCTATCTGCCTTACATTGTGATTCTCCTTATCTGATCTTTCATTCAGACAAGGTAGTACTGTGTACTAAACCTGGGTTTTTACCTAAGGTTGTTTCTAACAGGAATATCAATCAAGAGATTGTTGTTCCATCATTATGTCCTAATCCTTCTTCAAAGAAGGAACGTCTTTTGCATAATCTAGACGTGGTCCGTGCTCTGAAGTTCTACTTACAGGCAACTAAAGATTTTAGACAAACTTCTTCTCTGTTTGTCGTTTACTCTGGACAGAGGAGAGGTCAAAAGGCTTCGGCTACCTCTCTCTCTTTTTGGCTTAGTAGCATAATACGTTTAGCCTATGAGACTGCTGGACAGCAGCCTCCTGAAAGAATTACAGCTCATTCCACTAGAGCTGTGGCTTCCATCTGGGCCTTTAAGAATGAGGCCTCTGTTGAACAGATATGCAAGGCTGCAACTTGGTCTTCACTTCATACTTTTTCCAAATTTTACAAATTTGACACTTTTGCTTCTTCGGAGGCTGGTTTTGGGAGAAAGGTTCTACAGGCAGTGGTTCCTTCTGTTTAATGTTCCTGCCTTGTCCCTCCCATCATCCGTGTACTTAGCTTTGGTATGGGTATCCCATAAGTAATGGATGACCCGTGGACTGGATACACTTAACAAGAGAAAACATAATTTATGCTTACCTGATAAATTTATTTCTCTTGTAGTGTGTTCAGTCCACGGCCCACCCTGTCTTTTTAAGGCAGGTTCTAAATTTTAAAATTATAACTCCAGTCACCACTGCACCTTATAGTTTCTCCTTTCTCGTCTTGTTTCGGTCGAATGACTGGATATGACATGTGAGGGGAGGAGCTATATAGCAGCTCTGCTTGGGTGATCCTCTTGCAACTTCCTGTTGGGAAGGAGAATATATCCCATAAGTAATGGATGACCCGTGGACTGAATACACTACAAGAGAAATAAATTTATCAGGTAAGCATAAATTATGTTGTTTTTTTTATTGAAAACTTCAGTCACTTCTGCACCTTATAGTTTCTCCTTTTTCTTCCTTGGCCTTCGGTCGAATGACTGGGGGGTGGAGTTAAGGGGGGAGTTATATAGACAGCTTTGCTGTGGGTGCTCTCTTTGCGACTTACTGTTAGGAAGGATAATATCCCACAAGTAAGGATGAAACCGTGGACTCTGTACATCGCAAAAGAGAGAAATTTATCAGGTAAGCATAAATTTTGTTTTTCTTCCCTAAATGCATTAAAATACACTTTGCTGTGTTAATCTTAAAATCCCAGTCGTTTGTCCAATCTTCCAATTGTTGTATATCACTTCTCATTTTGTCTACCCCCCCTCCCCGAAACATGCACAAATTTTTGTATCATCTGCAAACAGATATACTTTCCCCTGTAGTATAAACTACACTTGTATCGATGTGGATACACAGACAACAGGTGCTGAAGTACGCCACAAATTCTGAATAACCTTTATAGGAGTCATAATAGACTCCTTTAAAGTGACAGTCAACTCCAGAATTGTTATTGTTTGTTTGAAAAGATAGATGATCCCTTTTTATTACCCATTCATTTGGCATCCGAGACACAGCCCTCTCCTGAATTGCCTCATATCTCTCAAAATGCTCGTTTTCATTTTTCTTTAACAACATATCTTATGATCCTATGCCTCTCAGTTGGAGTACCGCAAGACTCTGTCTTGGGTCCCTTGCTTTTCTCTCTCTATACATTCTCCCTTGGAAAACTTATAGCCTCCTTTGGATTCCAGTACCACTTATATGCTGATGATACCCAAATCTATCTTTCCTCTCCTGATATCTCAACCTCTTTACTCAACCAGATTTCCAACTGCCTCTCTGCAATTTCCTCTTGGATGTCTTCACACTACCTCCAACTCAATCTGTCCAAAACTGAGCTGCTTCTTATTCCCCCCCCTCTTCGAGACATTCAACACCTGACTTTTCTTTGATGGTTGGAGACTCTATTCTCAACACCTCACCCCAGGTCCGCTGTCTTAGTGTTACACTTGACTCAGAACTCACATTCAGCCCACATATACAATTGTTTACCAAATCCTGCCGTTCACACCTACGCAACATTTACAGAATTTGTCCCTTCCTTACTCAAACTACAAAAATACTTATTCATTCGCTAATTTGTCACGCATTGATTATTGCAATCTACTTCTAAATGGCCTTCCAAAACACTGCCTCTCCTCCCTCCAATCTATTATGAATGCTTCTGCTAGACTCATCCACCTAAGTTGCTGATCTACATCGGCTGCTCTGCCAGTCTCTACACTGGCTCCCCATACACTCCAGATTACAATTTAAAGTACTAACCCTAACTTACAAAGCACTCAACAGTCTTAACTCCCAACTATGTTTCCTCTCTCATCGTGAAATATTCCCAATCTCGTCCTCTTCGATCAACCTCTGACCTACGTCTCTCCACTCCTGTTATCTCTGTCTCACTCCCGTCTCCAAGACTTCTCACGTGCTGCTCCTGTTCTCTGGAACTCTCTACCCCACTCCATAAGACGGTCTCCAACCTTTTATAGCTTCAGATGCTCCTTGAAAACCCACCTATTCAGAGAGGCTTACCATCTCTCCTCCATCTCTCATCCTAACCAAACTAATACATGAACTGCCTGACCCACTGCTGCAACTACAACCGATGTGACAAGCTACCCCCAACCTTATGTCTCTGCACCCTAAACCTGTAGACTGTGAGCTCTCCGAAGCAGGGCCCTCTTCCTCCTGTACTAGATTTGTTTTGTTATGTTTTGTATTTTATCGCAAATCGTTGGCATTGTATACCCATATCACTGTACCCACCGCTACGGAATTTGGCGGTGCTGTACAAATAAATGATAATAATTCCCCTGTTTTGCATAACTAACATTGTTCTATTAATATACTTTTTATCTCTGTGATTACCTTGTATCTAAACCTTTGCAGACTGCCTCCTTATTTAAAGGGACAATATACACTCATTTTTTCTTTGCATAAATGTTTTGTAGATGATCTATTTATATAGCTCATAAAGGTTTTTTTTTTTTTTTTTAAATGTATAGTTTTGCTTATTTTTAATAACATTGCTCTGATTTTGAGACTCCTAACCAAGCCCCAAAGTTTTATTTGAATACCATCAGCTACCTTCTCCAGCTTGCTGCTGTTTGTGTAAAGGGTCTTTTCATATGCAAGGGGAGGGGGAGTGTCTTATTTCCCACTTGCAGTGGGCTTTCCAGCTACCTTTTTAACGGAGCTAAACTGAGAGCTTCTAAGTAAGTTTTTAAACAGTTTTATACTGGATTTTTATATCAGTATCTGTCTTTATATTAGTGTCTATTACATGCAGTTATATGAAAATGAGTGTATACTGTCCCTTTAAGTTGTTTTGTCAGAATTGCATTTAGCCAATCAGTGGCCTCTCACTTGTAAATCCACGGGCGTCGCCACAATCTGTATGGCACATGTGAACTTACGCCTTCTAGCTGTGATAAACTGCCAAATGCATTGAAATAAGGGGCGGCCTTTAAGGTTTTAGAAATTAGCATATGGACCTATCTAGCTTTCAACAAAGAATACCAAGAGAACAAAGCAAATTTGATGATAAAAGGGAATCGGAAAGTTGTTTAAAATTGCATTAACTATCTAAATCATGAAAGTTTAATTTTGACTAAACTGTCCCTTTAAGCATTTAGTTCCTGATGGAACTTTGCATTATAAAGATCATAGCGCATGTCTCTCCCTACAAAGAGCTATATTCCATCTGTAGCTCAGTGCATGGAGATTGTGAGTCTTATGATACCTGCTTCAAATGCAGTTCTTTTTGTCCCTTTTCACTTGAGACCACTTTAATTGGCCATGCTACCATGTGGTCAAATAATTTATCTTTCATTTTGCTCAGCAGACTGTTTGTTTTGGATTTCTCTGTCAAACCATCTTTTTCCATAAAACCTGTAACTCAAAAGATTTATCACAGGATATGGAAGGCATATATTTTGAGGGATGTTCTTGCAGAGGGTTTTCTTGGTATTCCTTTATGATTCCTAGAATCTTTTCATTTTCTCAGGATGGCCTTGATAAGGGTTTGTCTGCTAATTTCAAATGTATTTTTTCATAGGAAGTTGGCTAAACATCCTGAGGTTCAGACTTTTGTCCAGGCTTTAGTTAGAATTAAGTCAATTGTGACTCCTATTTCTCCACCCTGGAATCTGAATCTACTTTTCTCTGTATTACAATGCTTTTTTGTTTGTTTTAACCAATGCTTCCATTGATATCTAATATTATCTTGGGAAGTACTCTTGCTATAGCATTCTCTTCAGCAAGAAGGGCTTGTGAGTTGTTAAACCCCCTTCTTGTGATTCTCCATTTCTATTTATTCACAAGGAGAAGGCTATAATTACCAAATATAATTTTTTTCACCCCATATATAGTTTCTAAGACAATACCAATCAAGAAATGGCCGTTTCTTCACTTTTTGTGTTCAGATACTGTTATCTCTAAGTAGCAGCTATTACATAATCTGGATGTAGTCAACATTTTGAAGTTCTATTTCCAAGCTACCAAAGATTTCCAGACAAGCTTCTAGTTTTTTTCACTACTCTGGGATTTGTAAGGGGCAGAAAGCTGCTAATGTGTCATTGGCCTCTTGGCTCAAACAAGTGATTCTCAAGGCTTACTTGAAGACGGGCAAGTTGCCTCCTAAGAATATTCACCTCTTCTATAAGAGCAGTCGCAACATCGTGGATTTTTAAAAATTATGCATTTTTGGAGCAGATTTGCAAAGCTTCTACAACATGTATTCTCTGCATTCTTTTTTCAGAGTTTATCGCTTTTGAGGTTTTGCTTTTCGCAAGCAGCTTTTGGCAGGAAATTAATTTAGGCCGCACTGTCGGCTAAATAAAAAGATACATAGACTATCTGCTTGGGTATTTAATCCAATATGTTATGGAGGACTGTTGACCATCATTTTACCAAAGAAAACAAAATTTATTCTTACCTGATACATTTTTTTTTTTTTTTGCGGGAATGATGGTCCACAGGCCCCACCCGTTTAAATTTTTGAGCAATAGTTCTAATGACTCCTCTACAGACTCTGCTTTGTCTTTCCTACCTATATGTTTTCTATTGTCTACTCGGCTATATGTTAAACTAAGAGAGAGGTGGGAGGGATTTTAAGCTCTGATATGGGTTCTTGACCTACTGCTAGTGGTGGGAAATGTATCCCAAATGTTATGGAGCACTATGGACCATTATCATTCCAAAAAAAAAGAATTTATCAGACAAGCATAAATTTCTCTTGTTAAGTGTATCCAGTCCACGGATCATCCATTACTTATGGGATATTAACTCCTCCCCAACAGGAAGTGCAAGAGGATTCACCCAGCAGAGCTGCTATATAGCTCCTCCCCTAACTGCCATTACCAGTCATTCTCTTGCACCCAACGAATAGATAGGATGTGTGAGAGGACTGTGGTGATTATACTTAGTTTCATACCTTCAATCAAAAGTTTGTTATTTTATAATAGCACCGGAGTGTGTTATTCCTTCTCTGGTAGAATTTGAAGAAGAATCTACCTGAGTTTTTCTATGATTTTAGCCGGAGTAGTTAAGATCATATTGCTGTTTCTCGGCCATCTGAGGAGAGGTAAACTTCAGATCAGGGGACAGCGGGCAGATTAATCTGCAAAGAGGTATGTAGCAGCTTATTATTTTCTGACAATGGAATTGATGAGAAAATTCTGCCATACCGATATAATGTAAACTCAGCCTTAAATGCAGTAGCAGCAACTGGTATCAGGCTGTCATGTATGTATATTTTACACTTCAGTATTCTGGGGAATGGCACTTCACTGGAATTATACTGTATGCATAAAACTTTAGCCTAATTTGCAGGGACTAGCAACAGGCTTTTTAATAACACTCAATTTATTAATGTTAAACGTTTTTTGCTGGCATGTAAAATCGTTTAATTTTCTGAGGTACTGGGTGAAAAAATGTTTTGGACACTATTTTTTTCCACTTGGCAGTCGTTTTATTTAATTTATGACAGTTTACTGATCTCTCTCACTGTTATGTGTGAGGGGGAGAGACCTTTTTTGGCGCTTTTGCTACGCATCAAAAAATTCAGTCAGAAGTTTATTGTCTTCCCTGCATGATCCGGTTCATCTCTACAGAACTCAGGGGTCTTCAAAACTTGTTTTGAGGGAGGTAATCACTCACAGCAGAGCTGTGAGATTGTAGTTGACTGTGATAAAAAAACGTTTATTTCTGTATTTTTTTTTTTTTTTTTTTCTGCTATCAGGGTTAGTTATCCTTTTGCTAATGGGAGCAATCCTTTGCTAAAATTGTGTTTTTTTACAAAGATTTGATGCTATAACTTTTCAGTTTATTAATTAACTGTCATAACTTTTTCTGTGCTTCTTATAGGCACAGTACGTTTTCATATTATAGTAAATTACTTGAAAAGTATTTCCAAGTTGCTAGTTTATTTGCTAGTGTGTTAAACATGTCTGATTCAGAGGAAGATATCTGTGCTATATGTGCTAAAGCCAAAGTGGAGCCCAATAGAAATTTATGTACTAACTGTATTGATGCTACTTTAAATAAAAGTCAATCTGTACAAATTGAACATATTTCACCAAACAACGAGGGGAGAGTTATGCCGACTAACTCGCCTCACGTGTCAGTACCTGCATCTCCCGCTCGGGAGGTGCGTGATATTGTAGCGCCGAGTACATCTGGGTGGCCATTACAAATCACATTACAGGATATGGCTACTGTTATGACTGAAGTTTTGGCTAAATTACCAGAACTAAGAGGTAAGCGTGATCACTCTGGGGTGAGAACAGAGTGCGCTGATAATATTAGGGCCATGTCAGACACTGCATCACAATTTGCAGAACATGAGGACGGAGAGCTTCATTCTGCGGGTGACGGTTCTGATCCAAACAAACTGGATTCAGATATTTCAAATTTTTAATTTAAGCTGGAAAACCTCCGTGTATTACTAGGGGAGGTGTTAGCGGCTCTGAATGATTGTAACACAGTTGCAATACCAGAGAAAATGTGTAGGTTGGATAAATATTTTGCGGTACCGGCGAGTACTGACGTTTTTCCTATACCTAAGAGACTTACTGAAATTGTTACTAAGGAGTGGGATAGACCCGGTGTGCCGTTCTCACCCCCTCCGATATTTAGAAAGATGTTTCCAATAGACGCCACCACACGGGACTTATGGCAAACGGTCCCTAAGGTGGAGGGAGCAGTTTCTACTTTAGCTAAGCGTACCACTATCCCGGTGGAGGATAGCTGTGCCTTTTCAGATCCAATGGATAAAAAGTTAGAGGGTTACCTTAAGAAAATGTTTGTTCAACAAGGTTTTATATTGCAACCTCTTGCATGCATTGCGCCTGTCACGGCTGCAGCAGCATTTTGGTTTGAGTCTCTGGAAGAGACACTTGAATCAGCTCCATTAGATGAGATTACACACAAGCTTAAAGCCCTTAAGTTAGCTAACTCATTTATTTCAGATGCCGTAGTACATTTAACTAAACTTACGGCTAAGAAATCCGGATTCGCCATTCAGGCACGCAGAGCACTGTGGCTAAAATCCTGGTCAGCTGACGTTACTTCTAAATCTAAATTGCTTAATATACCTTTCAAAGGGCAGACCTTATTCGGGCCCGGGTTGAAAGAAATTATCGCTGACATTACAGGAGGTAAAGGCCATGCCCTGCCTCAAGACAGAGCCAAACCTAAGGCTAGACAGTCTAATTTTCGTTCCTTTCGTAATTTCAAAGCAGGAGCAGCATCAACTTCCTCTGCACCAAAACAGGAAGGAGCTGTTGCTCGCTACAGACAAGGCTGGAGACCTAACCAGTCCTGGAACAAGGGCAAGCAGGCCAGGAAACCTGCTGCTGCCCCTAAGACAGCATGAATCGAGGGCCCCCGATCCGGGAACGGATCTAGTGGGGGGCAGACTTTCTCTCTTCGCCCAGGCTTGGGCAAGAGATGTCCAGGATCCCTGGGCGTTAGAGATCATATCTCAGGGATACCTTCTAGACTTCAAATTCTCTCCCCCAAGAGGGAGATTTCATCTGTCAAGGTTGTCAACAAACCAAATAAAGAAAGAGGCGTTTCTACGCTGCGTACAAGATCTTTTATTAATGGGAGTGATCCATCCGGTTCCGCGGTCGGAACAAGGACAAGGGTTTTACTCAAATCTGTTTGTGGTTCTCAAAAAAGAGGGAACTTTCAGGCCAATCTTGGATTTAAAGATCCTAAACAAATTCCTAAGAGTTCCATCGTTCAAAATGGAAACTATTCGGACAATTTTACCCATGATCCAAAAGGGTCAGTACATGACCACAGTGGATTTAAAGGATGCTTACCTTCACATACCGATTCACAAAGATCATTACCGGTATCTAAGGTTTGCCTTTCTAGACAGGCATTACCAGTTTGTAGCTCTTCCATTCGGATTTGCTACGGCTCCGAGAATCTTCACAAAGGTTCTGGGTGCTCTTCTGGCGGTACTAAGACCGCGAGGAATTGCGGTAGCTCCGTACCTAGACGACATTCTGATACAAGCTTCAAGCTTTCAAACTGCCAAGTCTCATACAGAGTTAGTACTGGCATTTCTAAGGTCGCATGGATGGAAGGTGAACGAAAAGAAGAGTTCTCTCTTTCCACTCACAAGAGTTCCCTTCTTGGGGACTCTTATAGATTCTGTAGAAATGAAGATTTACCTGACAGAAGACAGGTTAACAAAGCTTCAAAATGCATGCCGTGTCCTTCATTCCATTCAACACCCGTCAGTAGCTCAATGCATGGAGGTGATCGGCTTAATGGTAGCAGCAATGGACATAGTACCCTTTGCACGCCTACATCTCAGACCGCTGCAATTGTGCATGCTAAGTCAGTGGAATGGGGATTACTCAGACTTGTCCCCTACTCTGAATCTGGATCAAGAGACCAGAAATTCTCTTCTATGGTGGCTTTCTCGGCCACATCTGTCCAGGGGGATGCCATTCAGCAGGCCGGACTGGACAATTGTAACAACAGACGCCAGCCTACTAGGTTGGGGCGCTGTCTGGAATTCTCTGAAGGCTCAGGGACAATGGAATCAGGAGGAGAGTCTCCTACCAATAAACATTCTGGAATTGAGAGCAGTTCTCAATGCCCTTCTAGCTTGGCCCCAGTTAACAACTCGGGGGTTCATCAGGTTTCAGTCGGACAACATCACGACTGTAGCTTACATCAACCATCAGGGAGGGACAAGAAGCTCCCTAGCAATGATGGAAGTATCAAAGATAATTCGCTGGGCAGAGTCTCACTCTTGCCACCTGTCAGCAATCCACATCCCGGGAGTGGAGAACTGGGAGGCGGATTTCTTAAGTCGTCAGACTTTTCATCCGGGGGAGTGGGAACTTCATCCGGAGGTCTTTGCCCAAATACTTCGACGTTGGGGCAAACCAGAGATAGATCTCATGGCGTCTCGACAGAACGCCAAGCTTCCTCGTTACGGGTCCAGATCCAGGGATCCGGGAGCGGTTCTGATAGATGCTTTGACAGCACCTTGGACCTTCGGGATGGCTTATGTGTTTCCACCCTTCCCGATGCTTCCTCGATTGATTGCCAGAATCAAACAGGAGAGAGCATCAGTGATTCTAATAGCGCCTGCATGGCCACGCAGGACTTGGTATGCAGATCTAGTGGACATGTCATCCTGTCCACCTTGGTCGCTACCTCTGAAACAGGACCTTCTGATCCAGGGTCCCTTCAAACATCAAAATCTAATTTCTCTGAAGCTGACTGCTTGGAAATTGAACGCTTGATTTTATCAAAACGTGGTTTTTCTGAGTCAGTTATTGATACCTTAATACAGGCTAGGAAGCCTGTTACCAGAAAGATTTACCATAAGATATGGCACAAATACTTATATTGGTGCGAATCCAAGAGTTACTCATGGAGTAAGGTTAGGATTCCGAGGATATTGTCTTTTCTACAAGAAGGTTTAGAAAAGGGTTTAGAAAGTTCTGTTTTTAATGGCGATTTCCTCGGCTCGAAGAGTCTCAGATAAGGAGAATCACAATGTAAGGCAGATAAATCAGATTTTTCATTCAGACAAGGTAGTTCTGCGTACTAAACCTGGGTTCCTACCTAAGGTGGTCACTAACAGGAATATCAATCAAGAGATTGTGGTTCCATCTTTGTGTCCTAATCCTTCTTCGAAAAAGAAACGTCTGCTACACAATCTAGATGTAGTCCGTGCCCTGAAATTTTATCTACAGGCAACTAAGGATTTTCGACAAACGTCTTCCCTGTTTGTCGTTTATTCTGGTCAGAGGAGAGGTCAAAAAGCTTCGGCTACCTCTCCCTCCTTTTGGCTTCGTAGCATAATACGGTTAGCCTATGAGACTGCTGGACAGCAGCCTCCTGAAAGAATTACAGCACATTCTACTAGAGCTGTGGCTTCCACTTGGGCCTTTAAGAATGAGGCTTCTGTTGAACAGATTTGCAAGGCTGCAACTTGGTCTTCTCTTCATACTTTTTCCAAATTTTACAAATTTGACACTTTTGCTTCTTCGGAGGCTGTTTTTGGGAGAAAGGTTCTTCAGGCAGTGGTTCCTTCCGTATAAAGAGCCTGCCTGTCCCTCCCGTCATCCGTGTACTTTAGCTTTGGTATTGGTATCCCATAAGTAATGGATGATCCGTGGACTGGATACACTTTACAAGAGAAAACATAATTTATGCTTACCTGATAAATTTATTTCTCTTGTAGTGTATCCAGTCCACGGCCCGCCCTGTCACTTTAAGGCAGGTAATTTTTCCATTAAACTACAGTCACCACTGCACCCTATGGTTTTCCTTTCTCTGCATGTTTTCGGTCGAATGACTGGTAATGGCAGTTAGGGGAGGAGCTATATAGCAGCTCTGCTGGGTGAATCCTCTTGCACTTCCTGTTGGGGAGGAGTTAATATCCCATAAGTAATGGATGATCCGTGGACTGGATACACTACAAGAGAAATAAATTTATCAGGTAAGCATAAATTATGTTTTTGTGTGTGTGCACACATATGTATTGGAAAGTTGTGTAACATTGCATGTTCTATCTTAATTGTGAAAGTTTAATTCTGACTTTTCCCTTTTTAAAGGGATACCAAACTAATATATTTAGTTAAAAAAATTACAATTCCCATTTTGTTTCTCTGCATTTATTGTAAAATACCTCTGGGGACATGAAAAAATGTGAATAGGTTTTTAACTTTTATATTGCAAATAACTTTGCTCTTCAATTCTATACTTGCTAATCCTCTGATAGGCACATTGTGCTTTTAGTACCTATAAGCAGTTTCAATTTAAACCTCATTTACTTTTTCTAAGGCAAAACAGTCGGCATGTTTAAATGTTGCTGTTTCATATGAATAAAAGGATTTTTTTTTTTTGAGTAGTGTCTCACATTATGCTGCAGTTTAACTGGCCATGCAACATACTATACTGTACTTGCGTAGATCAGTGCAAGTGTTCATACAAATCTGACCCTAAATGGCAGCACTAGTCAAGCAATACTTCTACTGCATGTTTCTAAAAGATGGTACATGCCATTTTTCGTAAATGAAAATTACTGAGTTCTCAGTGTATCCCACACATATGCCAAATGCCTGCATTTCCAGGTTGTATGTAAAGAAATTTTCAGAATACTGATGTTGGAGGAGAAGTCTGGCTCACAATTTGGTATTACAGTGCATCCCAAAGGTGTTCAGTGGGGGTTAAAGTCAGGGCTCTTTGCAGACCTCAAGTTCCTCTACACCAAATTTGTCCAGCCATATCTTCATTGATCTCAGTTTGTGCACCAGGGCACAGTAATGCTGTTACTGGAAACGGGAACCCTGCAAAACAGCCCCAGACCATTATCTCACCTTCAACAAACTTTACAGTAGGCGCTACGCATTCCAGTAGGTAACATTCTCCTAGCATCCATCATACCCAGATTCTTCCATCAGATTATCAGATAGTGAAGCATGATTCATCACGCTAGAGAAAGTTTCCACCGCTGCAGAGTCCAGTGATGTCCTGCTTTACACTGCTCCAGTCAGCGATTGGCATTGCGTACGTTGATATGAGGCTTATGTATAGCTGCTTGGTGATGGAACTCTGTAGTGAGTGGTGCAACAGATAATAGGCAATTTCTCTTGTTAAGTGTGTTCAGTCCACGGGTCATCCATTACTTATGGGATATATTCTCCTTCCCAACAGGAAGTTGCAAGAGGATCACCCAAGCAGAGCTGCTATATAGCTCCTCCCCTCACATGTCATATCCAGTCATTCTCTTGCAAGTCTCAACGAAGGAGGTTGTAAGAGGAGATAGGAGTTTTTTACTTAATTATTCTTCAATCAAAAGTTTATTATTTTAAAATGGCACCGGAGTGTGCTGTTTTTTCTCTCAGGCAGTATTTAGAAGAAGAAAATCTGCCTGCGTTTTCTATGATCTTAGCAGACGTAACTAAGATCCACTGGCTGTTCTCGCACATTCTGAGGAGTGGGGTAACTTCAGAAAAGGGAATAGCATGCGGGGTCTCCCGCAAATGAGGTATGTGCAGTATAATATTTTCTAGGAATGGAATTGACTAAGAAAACACTGCTGTTACCCATATGATGTAAGTACAGCCTTTAATGCAGTAGTAGCGACTGGTATCAGGCTGATAAATGTATGCGCAGTTGAGTTATTTTCTAGGGACTAGAATTTGACTGAGAAAATACTGTTAATACTGAAATAAATGTATGAGCCTTAACTGCAGTAGAAGCGACTGGTAGCAGGCTTAGTGATAACTTTGCATAACACTGGAAAAGTTGTTTTTAAAACGTTTACTGGCATGTTATTCGTTTTGTGAGGTACTTTGGTGATAAATCTTTTTGGGCATGATTTTTTTCCATATGGCTAACGTTTATTTCTGCATAGAAACCGTTGTAACAGGTCTCCCACTGTTGTAATATGAGTGGGAGGGGCCTTTTTTAGCGCCTTGTTGCGCAGTTGAAATTCTAGCACAGTCTTCCTGCTTCTTCCTCCTTGATCCAGGAGGTCTCCAGAAAGCTCAGGGGTCTTCAAAATTCATTTTTGAGGGAGGTAATCAGTCACAGCAGACCTGTGACAGTGTGTTTGACTGTGATATAAGCGTTAAATCTGAAATTGATTATCCGTTTTTGGGTATTGAGGGGTTAATCATCCGTTTGCTAGTGGGTGCAATCCTCTGCTAAATTCATACATTTACTGTTAAATTTGTTGGCTATAACTGAATTAGTTCATTGTTATTTCAACTGTGACAGTTTTTTTGTGTTTTGAAAGCGCTGAAGCGTTTTTTCTATTGCTTGTAAATTTATTGAAAGTTTTTTCCAAGCTTGTTAGCCTTCATTACTAGTCTGTTTAAACATGTCTGATACAGATGAATCTACTTGTTCAGTATGTTTAAAAGCCAATGTGGAGCCCAATAGAAATATGTGTACCAATTATATTGATGTTACTTTAAATAAAAGTCAGTCTTTACCGGTAAAGAAATTATCACCAGACAACGAGGGGGAAGGTATGCCGTCTAACTCTCCTCACGTGTCAGTACCTTCACCTCCCGCTCAGGAGGTGCGTGAGATTGTGGCGCCAAGTACATCAAGGCCCTTACAAATCACTTTGCATGATATGGCTAATGTTATGAAAGAGGTATTATCTAATTTGCCTGAGTTAAGAGGCAAGCGCGATAGCTCTGGGTTAAGGACAGAGCGCGCCGATGATACGAGAGCCATGTCCGATACTGCGTCACAATTTGCAGAACATGAGGACGGAGAGCTTCGTTCTGTGGGTGACGGATCTGATCCGGGGAGACCGGATTCAGAAATTTTAAATTTAAGCTTGAGAACCTCCGTGTATTGCTAGGGGAGGTGTTAGCGGCTCTGAATGATTGCGACACGGTTGCAATCCCAGAGAAATTATGTAGGCTGGATAAATACTATGCAGTGCCGGTGTGTACTGACGTTTTTCCTATACCTAAAAGGCTTACAGAGATTATTAGCAAGGAGTGGGATAGACCCGGTGTGCCCTTTTCCCCTCCTCCGATATTTAGTAAAAATGTTTCCAATAGACGCCACCACACGAGACTTATGGCAGACGGTCCCTAAGGTGGAGGGAGCAGTTTCTACTTTAGCCAAGCGTACCACTATCCCGGTGGAGGATAGCTGTGCTTTCTCAGATCCAATGGATAAAAAATTAGAAGGTTACCTTAAGAGAATGTTTGTTCAACAAGGTTTTATATTACAGCCCCTTGCATGCATTGCGCCCGTCACTGCTGCAGCGGCATTCTGGTTTGAGTCTCTGGAAGAGGCTATTCGCACAGCACCATTGGATGAGATTATGAGCAAGCTTAGAGCCCTTAAGCTAGCTAATGCATTTATTTTGGATGCCGTTGTGCATTTAACCAAACTAACGGCTAAGAACTCCGGATTCGCCATCCAGGCGCGCAGAGCGCTATGGCTTAAATCCTGGTCAGCAGATGTCACTTCTAAATCTAAATTGCTTAATATTCCTTTCAAAGGGCAAACCTTATTCGGGCCCGGCTTGAAAGAAATTATTGCTGACATTACTGGAGGTAAGGGTCACACCCTTCCTCCGGACAGGGCCAAATCAAAGGCCAAACAGTCTAATTTTTCGTAATTTCAAGGCAGGAGCAGCATCAACTTCCTCCGCTCCAAAACAGGAAGGTACTGCTAATCGTTACAGACAGGGTTGGAAAGGCAACCAGTCCTGGAACAAGGGCAAGCAGGCCAGAAAACCTGCTTCTGCCCCTAAGACAGCATGAAGAAAGGGCCCCCTATCCGGAAATGGATCTAGTGGGGGGCAGACTTTCTCTCTTCGCCCAGGCTTGGGCAAGAAATGTCCAGGATCCCTGGGCGTTGGATATCATATCTCAGGGATACCTTCTGGACTTCAAAACTTCTCCTCCACAAGGGAGATTTCATCTGTCAAGGTTATCAACAAACCTAATAAAGAAAGAGGCATTTCTACGATGTGTACAAGACCTCTTAGTAATGGGAGTGATCCACCCGGTTCCGCGGACGGAACAAGGGCAAGGTTTTTACTCAAATCTGTTTGTGGTTCCCAAAAAAGAGGGAACCTTCAGGCCAATCTTGGACCTGAAGATCTTAAACAAATTCCTAAGGGTTCCATCGTTCAAAATGGAAACTATTCGAACCATCCTACCCATGATCCAAGAGGGTCAGTATATGACCACAGTGGACTTAAAGGATGCTTACCTTCACATACCGATTCACAAAGATCATTATCGGTACCTAAGGTTTGCCTTTCTAGACAGGCATTACCAGTTTGTAGCTCTTCCCTTCGGGTTGGCTACGGCCCCGAGAATTTTTACAAAGGTTCTGGGCTCGCTTCTGGCGGTACTAAGACCGCGAGGCATAGCGGTGGCTCTGTACCTAGACGACATTCTGATACGAGCGTGAAGTTTTCAAAATGCAAAGTCTCATACAGAGATAGTTCTAGCATTTCTGAGGTCGCATGGGTGGAAAGTGAACATGGAAAAGAGTTCTCTGTTACCACTCACAAGGGTTCCCTTTCTAGGGACTCTTATAGATTCTGTAGAGATGAAGATTTACCTGACGGAGTCCAGGTTATCAAAAATCCTAAATGCTTGCTGTGTCCTTCATTCCATTCCAAGCCCATCAGTAGCTCAGTGCATGGAAGTAATCGGCTTAATGGTCGCGGCAATGGACATAGTGCCATTTGCGCGCCTGCATCTCAGACCGCTGCAACTATGCATGCTAAGTCAGTGGAATGGGGATTACTCGGATCTGTCCCCTTTACTTTTCTTCTCTGGTGGTTGTCGCGGGTTCATCTGTCCAAAGGAATGACCTTTCGCAGACCAGATTGGACGATTGTAACAGATGCCAGCCTACTAGGCTGGGGTGCAGTCTGGAACTCCCTGAAGGCTCAGGGATCGTGGACTCAGGAGGAGAAACTCCTCCCAATAAACATTCTGGAATTAAGAGCAATATTCAATGCTCTTCTAGCTTGGCCTCAGTTAGCAACACTGAGGTTCATCAGATTTCAGTCGGACAACATCACGACTGTGGCTTACATCAATCATCAAGGGGGAACCAGGAGTTCCCTAGCGATGTTGGAAGTCTCGAAGATAATTCGCTGGGCAGAGTCTCACTCTTGCCATCTGTCAGCGATCTACATCCCAGGCGTGGAGAACTGGGAGGCGGACTTTCTAAGTCGCCAGACCTTTCATCCGGGGGAGTGGGAACTTCACCAGGAGGTGTTTGCTCAACTGATTCTTCGTTGGGGTGAACCGGAGCTGGATCTCATGGCATCTCGCCAGAACGCCAAGCTTCCTTGTTACGGATCCAGGTCCAGGGACCCGGGAGCGGTGCTGGTAGATGCACTAGCAGCCCCTTGGGTTTTCAACATGGCTTATGTGTTTCCACCATTTCCGTTGCTACCTTGACTGATTGCCAGGATCAAACAGGAGAGAGCTTCGGTGATTCTGATAGCGCCTGCGTGGCCACGCAGGACCTGGTATGCAGACCTAGTGGACATGTCGTCCTGTCCACCATGGTCTCTGCCTCTGAGGCAGGACCTTCGAATTCAGGGTCCTTTCAACCATCCAAGCCTAATTTCTCTGAGGCTGACTGCATGGAGATTGAACGCTTGATTCTATCAAAGCGTGGTTTTTCGGAGTCGGTTATTGATACGTTAATACAGGCTCGGAAACCTGTAACCAGAAAAATTTACCATAAGATATGGCGTAAATATTTTATATTGGTGTGAATCCAAGAGTTACTCATGGAGTAAGGTTAGGATTCCTAGGATATTGGCTTTTCTACAAGAAGGTTTAGAAAAGGGTTTATCCGCTAGTTCGTTAAAGGGACAGATTTCTGCTCTGTCTATTCTTTTACACAAACGTCTGGCAGAGAATCCAGACGTCCAGGCTTTTTGTCAGGCTTTGGCTAGGATTAAGCCTGTGTTTAAAACTGTTGCTCCTCCGTGGAGCTTAAACTTGGTTCTTAAAGTTCTTCAGGGTGTTCCGTTTGAACCCCTTCATTCCATTGATATTAAGCTTTTATCTTGGAAAGTTCTGTTTTTGATGGCTATTTCCTCGGCTCAAAGAGTCTCTGAGTTATATGCCTTACATTGCGATTCTCCTTATCTGATTTTTCTTTCAGACAAGGTAGTTCTGCGTACTAAACCTGGGTTTTTACCTAACAGGAATATCAATCAAGAGATTGTTGTTCCATCATTATGTCCTAATCCTTCTTCAAAGAAGGAACGTCTTTTGCATAATCTGGACGTAGTCCGTGCTCTGAAGTTCTACTTAGAGGCAACTAAAGATTTTCGGCAAACTTCTTCTCTGTTTGTCGTTTATTCCGGTCAGAGGAGAGGTCAAAAGGCTTCGGCCACCTCTCTCTCTTTTTGGCTTCTTAGCATAATACGTTTAGCCTATGAGACTGCTGGACAGCAGCCTCCTGAAAGAATTACAGCTCATTCCACTAGAGCTGTGGCTTCCACCTGGGCCTTTAAGAATGAGGCCTCTGTTGAACAGATTTGCAAGGCTGCAACTTGGTCTTCACTTCATACCTTTTTCTAAATTTTACAAATTTTACACTTTTGCTTCTTCGGAGGCTGTTTTTGGGAGAAAGGTTCTACAGGCAGTGGTTCCTTCTGTTTAATGTTCCTGCCTTGTCCCTCCCATCATCCGTGTACTTTAGCTTTGGTATGGGTATCCCATAAGTAATGGATGACCCGTGGACTGGATACACTTAACAAGAGAAAACATAATTTATGCTTACCTGATAAATTTATTTCTCTTGTAGTGTGTTCAGTCCACGGCCCGCCCTGTCTTTTTTTGAGGCAGTTCTAAATTTTAATTAAAGCTCCAGTCACCACTGCACCCTATAGTTTCTCCTTTCTCGTCTTGTTTCGGTCGAATGACTGGATATGACATGTGAGGGGAGGAGCTATATAGCAGCTCTGCTTGGGTGATCCTCTTGCAACTTCCTGTTGGGAAGGAGAATATATCCCATAAGTAATGGATGACCCGTGGACTGAACACACTACAAGAGAAATAAATTTATCAGGTAAGCATAAATTATGTTTTCTACACGTTACACACTTAGCACTCATCAGCCATGCTCTATGAGTTTGCACTACCACTTTGTGACTGGGCTCTTGTTGCTGCTAGATGCTTCCACTTCACAATAAAAACCCTTACAATTGACTAGGGCAGATCTAGTAGGGCAGAAAACTCACAAACTGACTTGTGGCAGTGCCACATTTAAAGTCACTGAGCTCTTTAATATGTACTGCCAGTGTGTATGGTGTTTTCATGGCTATGTGCTGGATTGTATGTACCTGTTAGCAGTGGGTGAATTTAAAGGAATATAAACCCCAAAACAACTATTTTGTGATTCAGACAGAAGAAAATTAAAAACTTAAAATGTCATGCTCTATTATCAAATTTGCTTCGTCCCATGTTATTCTGTGTTGAAGAGATACCTAGGTAGTCATTCTAGACCACTACATGGCAGGAAAAGTGCTGCCATCTAGTGTTCTTGCAAATGGATAACATTCTTACAAAATTGCTGCCATTATAGTGCTCTAGAAATGGGCAGGCATCTAAGCATATGTCCCTGCTTTTCAACAAAAGTTACCTAGAGAGCAAAGAATAATTAGCCTCATGCACTTTTTAACAACTTTCTATCTGAATCCTGAAAGAAAATGTTGGTTTCATATCCCTTTAATAATTAGTAGGGGTGTCCACATACTTTTATCCATATAATATATGGTAGCTTGTCACATTGATTGTAGCGGTGAGACACAGCAGATCAAGATTTATTTTGGTTAGGATGAAAAACCATGTTAGGGGAGTGTGAATATTGCTACACTATTTAATACTTGCTGTAGTTGGAGGTGCCAGACTTGCTTTTAGAGATGACGCAGATAACAGTCATTTTGTTGCAGTTTTTCTCTCATCTCTACTGAAGCCATTTGGGGGCAGAAATGTGGCTGGGTTAGGCTTGGGAAGTCTGCCATGTGCAATTTCACTTTTTAGATTGCGAAAACCCACAATTGCAGACCAGATTATAGAAAAACATAAATAATGTATACAACAAAGTTGTTGTACTATGCATAAGGTGTTTTATGTCCCTTTAAGATGGCCTAGTAAAGTTTCTCAACGACTAGCTTAATTATATCTAAATGTGGATAGTATATAAGAATTTGTTACATTTTTGGCCCATATAGACTTTTTTTTTTATATATATGAAAGAATAATCCCTTTTAAATGGACATGAAGCACAATTTTTTTTCTTTCACGATTCAAATAGAGCATGCAATTTTGAACAACTTTCTAATTTACTTCTATTATCAGATTTTCTTTGTTCTTTTGTTGAAAAGCAAAGACTTAAACTCAGGAGCATACACGTGTCTGGAACACTATATGGCAGCAGTTTTGAAAGAATATTACCCATTTGCAAGAGCACTAGATGGCAGCACTATTTCCTGCCATATCGTGCTGCAGACTCCTACCTAGATATTTCTTCAGCAAAGAATACCATAGGAACAAAGCAAATTGCGAACTTTTTTAAAATTGTATGAGGTGTCTGATTCACAAAAGACACATTTTAGGTTTCATATCCCTTGAATGATTACAACAGGGTGTCTATGTTGAACAAATGCGTGTGCTCAAAATGTAGTAATCTCTGTGAAGATCAAGTGGTGGAAAACGCAAATTTGTATCCAGATAAATACTTTTTACCACTAAGACGATTTAATGAAAGATTTCTCCAAATGTAGTATTTGGATTTGCATTTATTTGTTTAAAACTATATAGAGAAACAACATTTTTCTAATTGGATGATGTAAATAGCTGAACTACTTTAAACTAAAACTCTTAAACAGTCAGCATCAATGCAGTTCTACTAAAATATGTTGGATTCTACTTTTAATTTGTACTGTAAACCCAGCTACTATTAGCCGATTGTAGCTTTACTCGCAATGCTTTATTTTATGCTTTTATAGTTTTAGGTCAGCTTGGAAATTCCTGTGCCATCACAATTCCAGAGTCTCCAGTCGTGAATCTTGATGAACCATTTACAGCATATTGTATTATCAATACGAGTTGTATAGCTGATGTCAGTAAAGTATACTGGAAAACTAGGCAAGTAAAAGTGCCCGACAGCCAGTACAGTGTGATAAACGAAACGGTCTCCAGTGTCACCTTTAAGAACGCCTCCATGCTGGGCCCTCTCTTGACTTGCCACTTCATGCAATTTGAACACGTGGAACTGACTCTTCATGGAATACTTTTAAAATTTGGATGTAAGTTTTTTTATTTTCCCTTATTTATAAAAAAATTTTTTATAGTTACATCTGTTGCATTTGTCGCTTTAACGTTTACAAAGAAACTCATTCTTTTTAAATAGAAAGTTAATTGATGTGACGTTTCTGTAATGTTTTTTTTTTCATGCACCTCATTTTTTATTTAAAGGGTCATAAAACCATAAATAGTATTTCAATATTTAACTAGATCATACATTTTAAAACTACTTTCCAGTTTACTTCCATTATAGGTTTTGCTTCATTCTCTTAGAATCCTTTGTAGGAGCAGGAGAAATGCACCACTGGGAGCTAGCTAAACATATCTGAGCCAATGACAAGGGGCATATATGTGCAGCCACCAAACATCAGCTAGCTCCCAGCTCCTGAACCTACCTAGGTATGCTTTTCAACAAACGATACCAAGAGAAGTAAGCATTATAGATACATTGGAAGGTTGGTTAAAATTGCATTCTCTGTCTGAAACATTTTGGGTTTTAAGTCCCTTTAATACTGGCATTGGCGTGTTAACAGGACATGTTATCCATATGCTAAATTACTTGAAGGTGACATAGCCTATCTGGTAAGCTGACTAGAAATTATCACATGGACTTCTCTATGTAAAAAAAATATTTATTTCTTTCATGTAATTGGCAAGAGTCCATGAGCTAGTGACATATGGGATATACAATCCTACCAGGAGGGGCAAAGTTTCCCAAACCTCAAAATGCCTATAAATACACCCCTCACTACACCCACAAATCAGTTTTACAAACTTTGCCTCCTATGGAGGTGGTGAAGTAAGTTTGTGCTAAGATTTCTACGTTGATATGCGCTTTTCAGCATTGTTGAAAGGGCCATAATACCCAAATGTTTAAACACTTGAAAGTGATGCAGCATAGCTGTAAAAAGCTGACTAGAAAACAGAATTTATGCTTACCTGATAAATTACTTTCTCCAACGGTGTGTCCGGTCCACGGCGTCATCCTTACTTGTGGGATATTCTCTTCCCCAACAGGAAATGGCAAAGAGTCCCAGCAAAGCTGGTCACATGATCCCTCCTAGGCTCCGCCCACCCCAGTCATTCGACCGACGGACAGGAGGAAATATATATAGGAGAAATCATATGATACCGTGGTGACTGTAGTTAGAGAAAATAATTCATCAGACCTGATTAAAAAAACCAGGGCGGGCCGTGGACCGGACACACCGTTGGAGAAAGTAATTTATCAGGTAAGCATAAATTCTGTTTTCTCCAACATAGGTGTGTCCGGTCCACGGCGTCATCCTTACTTGTGGGAACCAATACCAAAGCTTTAGGACACGGATGAAGGGAGGGAGCAAATCAGGTCACCTAAACGGAAGGCACCACAGCTTGCAAAACCTTTCTCCCAAAAATAGCCTCCGAAGAAGCAAAAGTATCAAATTTGTAAAATTTGGCAAAAGTGTGCAGTGAAGACCAAGTCGCTGCCTTACATATCTGGTCAACAGAAGCCTCGTTCTTGAAGGCCCATGTGGAAGCCACAGCCCTAGTGGAGTGAGCTGTGATTCTTTCAGGAGGCTGCCGTCCGGCAGTCTCATAAGCCAATCGGATAATGCTTTTAAGCCAAAAGGAGAGAGAGGTAGAAGTCGCTCTTTGACCTCTCCTTTTACCGGAATAAACAACAAACAAGGAAGATGTTTGTCTGAAATCTTTAGTAGCCTCTAAATAGAATTTTAGAGCACGGACTACGTCCAAATTTTGTAACAAACGTTCCTTCTTTGAAACTGGATTCGGACACAAAGAAGGTACAACTATCTCCTGGTTAATATTTTTGTTGGAAACAACTTTCGGAAGAAAACCAGGCTTAGTACGCAAAACCACCTTATCTGCATGGAACACCAGATAGGGCGGAGAACACTGCAGAGCAGATAACTCTGAAACTCTTCTAGCAGAAGAAATTGCAACCAAAAACAAAACTTTCCAAGATAATAACTTAATATCTACGGAATGTAAGGGTTCAAACGGAACCCCTTGAAGAACTGAAAGAACTAGATTTAGACTCCAGGGAGGAGTCAAAGGTCTGTAAACAGGCTTGATTCTAACCAGAGCCTGAACAAATGCTTGAACATCTGGCACAGCCGCCAGCCTTTTGTGAAGTAAAACAGATAAAGCAGAGATCTGTCCCTTCAGAGAACTTGCAGATAATCCTTTCTCCAAACCTTCTTGTAGAAAGGATAGAATCTTAGGAATTTTTATCTTGTTCCATGGGAATCCTTTAGATTCACACCAACAGATATATTTTTTCCATATTTTATGGTAAATTTTTCTAGTTACAGGCTTTCTAGCCTGAATCAGAGTATCTATTACAGAATCTGAAAACCCACGCTTTGATAAAAAGCCTGTCTCAAAGGTAGCTTCCATGGTGGAGCCGATGACATATTCACCAGGTCTGCATACCAAGTCCTGCGTGGCCACGCAGGAGCTATCAAGATCACCGAAGCCCTCTCCTGATTGATCCTGGCTACCAGCCTGGGAATGAGAGGAAACGGTGGGAATACATAAGCTAGGTTGAAGGTCCAAGGTGCTACTAGTGCATCTACTAGAGTCGCCTTGGATCTGGACCCGTAGCAAGGAACCTTGAAGTTCTGACGAGACGCCATCAGATCCATGTCTGGAATGCCCCATAATTGAGTTATTTAGGCAAAGATTTCCGGATGGAGTTCCCACTCCCCCGGATGGAAAGTCTGACGACTCAGAAAATCCGCTTCCCAATTTTCCACTCCTGGGATGTGGATTGCAGACAAGTGGCAGGAGTGATCCTCCGCCCATTGAATTATTTTGGTCAATTCTTCCATCGCCAGGGAACTCCTTGTTCCCCCCTGAAGATTGATATATGCAACAGTCGTCATGTTGTCTGATTGAAACCTTATGAATTTGGCCTTTGCTAGTTGAGGCCAAGCTTTGAGAGCATTGAATATCGCTCTCGGTTCCAGAATGTTTATCGGGAGAAGAGATTCTTCCCAAGACCATAGACCCTGAGCTTTCAGGGGTTCCCAGACCGCGCCCCAGCCCACCAGACTGGCGTCGGTCGTGACAATGACCCACTCTGGTCTGCGGAAGCTCATTCCCTGTGACAGATTGTCCAGGGTCAGCCACCAACGGAGTGAATCTCTGGTCTTTTGATCTACTTGAATCGTCGGAGACAAGTCTGTATAATCCCCATTCCACTGTCTGAGCATGCACAGTTGTAATGGCCTTAGATGAATTCGTGCAAAAGGAACTATGTCCATTGCTGCAACCATCAATCCTATTACTTCCATGCACTGCGCTATGGAAGGACGAAGAACAGAATGAAGTACTTGACAAGAGCTTAGAATTTTTGATTTTCTGACCTCTGTCAGAAAAATCCTCATTTCTAAGGAATCTATTATTGTTCCCAAGAAGGGAACTCTTGTTGACGGGGACAGAGAACTTTTTTCTTTGTTCACCTTCCATCCGTGAGATCTGAGAAAGGCTAGGACGATGTCCGTATGAGCCTTTGCTTTTGACAGAGACGACGCCTGAATCAGGATGTCGTCCAAGTAAGGTACTACTGCAATGCCCCTTGGTCTTAGAACCGCTAGAAGGGACCCTAGTACCTTTGTGAAAATCCTTGGAGCAGTGGCTAATCCGAATGGAAGTGCCACAAACTGGTAATGCTTGTCCAGAAAAGCGAACCTTAGGAACTGATGATTTTCCTTGTGGATAGGAATATATAGGTACGCATCCTTTAAATCCACGGTAGTCATAAATTGATTTTCCTGGATAGTAGGTAAGATCGTTCGAATAGTTTTTGAACGATGGAACCTTGAGAAATTTGTTTAGGATCTTGAGATCCAAAATTTGGTCTGAATGTTCCCTCTTTTTTGGGAACTATGAACAGGTTGGAATAAAAACCCATCCCTTGTTCTCTTATTGGAACAGGATGAATCACTCCCATCTTTAACAGGTCTTCTACACAATGTAAGAATGCCTGTCTTTTTATTTGGTTTGAAGATAATTGAGACCTGTGGAACCTTCCTCTTGGGGGTAGTTCCTTGAATTCCAGGAGATAACCTTGAGAAACTATTTCTAGCGCCCAAGGATCCTGAACATCTCTTGCCCAAGCCTGAGCAAAGAGAGAAAGTCTGCCCCCCACCAGATCCGGTCCCGGATCGGGGGCCATCCCTTCATGCTGTTTTGGTAGCAGTGGTAGGCTTCTTGGCCTGCTTACCCTTGTTCCAGCCTTGCATTGGTCTCCAGGCTGGTTTGGGTTGTGAAGTATTACCCTCTTGCTTAGAGGATGTAGAATTAGAGGCTGGTCCGTTTCTGCGAAAGGGACGAAAATTAGGCTTATTTTTAGCCTTAAAAGACCTATCCTGTGGGAGGGCATGGCCCTTTCCCCCAGTGATGTCTGAAATAATCTCTTTCAAATCAGGTCCAAATAATGTTTTACCCTTGAAAGGGATGTTAAGCAATTTTGTCTTTGAAGACACATCCGCTGACCAAGACTTTAGCCAAAGCACTCTGCGCGCCACGATAGCAAACCCTGAATTTTTCGCCGCTAATCTAGCTAATTGCAAAGCGGCATCTAAAATAAAAGAGTTAGCCAATTTAAGTGCTTGAACTCTGTCCATAACCTCCTCATACGAAGATTCTTTATTGAGCGACTTTTCTAGTTCCTCGAACCAGAAACACGCTGCCGTAGTGACAGGAACAATGCATGAAATTGGTTGTAGAAGGTAACCTTGCTGAACAAAAATCTTTTTAAGCAAACCCTCTAATTTTTTATCCATAGGATCTTTGAAAGCACAACTATCTTCGATAGGAATAGTAGTGCGTTTGTTTAGAGTAGAAACCGCCCCCTCGACCTTGGGGACTGTCTGCCATAAGTCCTTTCTGGGGTCGACTAAAGGAAATAATTTCTTAAATATAGGGGGGGGGGGACAAAAGGTATGCCGGGCCTTTCCCACTCTTTATTTACTATGTCCGCCACCCGCTTGGGTATAGGAAAAGCATCGGGGGGCACCGGAACCTCTAGGAACTTGTTCATCTTACATAATTTCTCTGGAATGACCAAATTGTCACAATCATCCAGAGTAGATAATACCTCCTTAAGCAGTGCGCGGAGATGTTCTAATTTAAATTTAAATGTCACAACATCAGGTTCAGCTTGTTGAGAAATTTTTCCTGAATCTGAAATTTCTCCCTCAGACAAAACCTCCCTCATGGCCCCTTCAGATTGGTGTGAGGGTATGTCAGAACAGATATCATCAGCGTCCTCTTGCTCTTGAGTGTTTAAAACAGAGCAATCGCGCTTTCTCTGATAAGTAGGCATTTTGGATAAAATGTTTGCTATAGAGTTATCCATTACAGCCGTTAATTGTTGCATGGTAATAAAAATTGGCGCACTAGATGTACTAGGGGCCTCTTGTGTGGGCAAAACTGGTGTAGACACAGAAGGGGATGATGTAGTATCATGTTTACTCCCCTCATTTGAGGAATCATCTTGGGCAATATCATTATCTGTGGCATTACTGTCCTTACTTTGTTTGGACACTTTGGCACAATTATCACATAAATTTAAATGGGGAGACACCTTGGCTTTCATACATATAGAACATAGCTTATCTGATGGTACAGACATGTTAAACAGGCTTAAACTTGTCAACAAAGCACAAAAAACGTTTTAAAATAAAACCGTTACTGTCACTTTAAATTTCAAATTGAAAACACTTTATTACTGAATATGTGAAAAAGTATGAAGGAATTGTTCAAAATTCACCAAAATTTCACCACAGTGTCTTAAAGCATTAAAAATATTGCACACCAAATTTCAGAGCTTTAACCCTTAAATTAACGGAACCGGAGCCGTTTTTACATTTAACCCCTATACAGTCCCAGCTATATGCTTTGCTGAGACCCAACCAAGCCCAGAGGGGAATAAGATACCAAATGATGCCTTCTATAAGCTTTTTCAATGATTCTTAGCTCCTCACACATGCATCTGCATGCCTTGCTCTCCAAAAATAACTGCGCATTAGTGGCGCGAAAATGAGGCTCTGTCTATGACTAGAAAAGGCCCCCATCTGAAAAAGGTGTCCAACACAGTGCCTGCCGTTTTTCTAAATATCCCCAAGATTATAATAACCATTAATAGTTAGAATCTGCACAATATGCCTAGTAAGGCAATCGTTTTAGCCCAGAAAAAATGTCTACCAGTTTTTTAAGCCCTTATGAAGCCCTTTATTCTTTTATTTAACTAAGAAAATGGCTACCGGTCCCCATAAGGGGAAATGACAGCCTTTCAGCCTTACATAGTCTTGTTAGAAATATGGCCAGTCATACCTTAAGCAGAAAAGTCTGCCAACTGTTTCCCCCAACTGAAGTTACTTCATCTCAACAGTCCTGTGTGGAAACAGCAATCGATTTTAGTAACTTCTGCTAAAATCATCTTCCTCTTACAAACAGAAATCTTCTTTTTTCTGTTTCAGAGTAAATAGTACATACCAGCACTATTTTAAAATAACAAACCCTTGATTGAAGAATAAAAACTACATTTAAACACCAAAAAACTCTTAACCATCTCCGTGGAGATGTTGCCTGTGCAACGGCAAAGAGAATGACTGGGGTGGGCGGAGCCTAGGAGGGATCATGTGACCAGCTTTGCTGGGACTCTTTGCCATTTCCTGTTGGGGAAGAGAATATCCCACAAGTAAGGATGACGCCGTGGACCGGACACACCTATGTTGGAGAAAATATCACCTGAACATCTCTATGTAAAAAAGAAAGATATTTTACCTCAAAAGTTCCTCAGTAGCCACCTCCCATTGTAAAGGATTTCTAAGCAGCATATTAGTATGTCTGTCCCGGGACATCTGAAGGGATGAGCATCGTGCACTCTCATCTTATTTCACCAATCAGGTAAAGGAAGCTTACTATGAAATCTCATGAGAGTTAAGTCAAATCTCATGAGATCACAGTAAGAGTTCATGACCTCAGCACTGCTGATGCTGATTGGCTACTGTTCATTTCTTAATTTTTTTTAATTTTTTTACCTGCAGCTGGGAGCAGGTGAAGTATAACTTTTTACACAGAACTTACTCTGCTGAGCTGAGGAAATTGTGAGGTAAAATAACATAATTTATGCTTACCTGATAAATTCCTTTCTCCTGTAGTGTAGTCAGTCCACGGGTCATCTCTTCCCAACAGGAAACTGCAAGAGAATTACCCAGCAGAGCTGCTATATAGCTCCTCCCCTCACCTATCATACTCAGTCATTCGACCAAAGCAGACGAGAAAGGAGGAACCATAGGGTACAGTGGTGACTGGAGTTTAATTAAAATTTAGACCTGCCGTAAAAACAGGGCGGGCCGTGGACTGACTACACTACAGGAGAAAGGAATTTATCAGGTAAGCATAAATTATGTTTTCTCCTGTTAAGTGTAGTCAGTCCACGGGTCATCCATTACTTATGGAATACCAATACCAAAGCTAAAGTACACGGATGAAGGGAGGGACAAGGCAGGAACATTAAACAGAAGGAACCACTGCCTGAAGTACCTTTCTCCCAAAAATAGCCTCCGACGAAGCAAAACTGTCAAATTTGTAAAATTTTGAAAAAGTGTGAAGCGAAGACCAAGTCGCAGCCTTGCAAATCTGTTCAACAGAGGCCTCATTTTTAAAGGCCCAGGTGGAAGCCACAGCTCTAGTAGAATGAGCTGTAATCCTTTCAGGAGGCTGCTGTCCAGCAGTCTCATAGGCTAAGCGTATTATGCTACGAAGCCAAAAAGAGAGAGAGGTAGCCGAAGCCTTTTGACCTCTCCTCTGTCCAGAGTAAACGACAAACAGGGAAGAAGTTTGACGAAAATCCTTAGTTGCCTGCAAATAGAATTTCAGGGCACGGACTACGTCCAGATTATGCAAAAGTCGTTCCTTCTTTGAAGAAGGGTTAGGACACAGAGATGGAACAACAATCTCTTGATTGATATTCCTGTTAGTAACTACCTTAGGTAAGAACCCAGGTTTAGTACGCAGGACTACCTTGTCTGAATGAAAAATCAGATAAGGAGAATCACAATGTAAGGCAGATAACTCAGAGACTCTTCGAGCCAAGGAAATAGCCATCAAAAACAGAACTTTCCAAGATAACAACTTGATATCAATGGAATGAAGGGGTTCAAATGGAACGCCTTGGAGAACATTAAGAACTAAGTTTAAGCTCCACGGCGGAGCAACAGGCTTAAACACAGGCTTAATCCTAGTTAAAGCCTGACAGAAAGCCTGAACGTCTGGAACTTCAGCCAGACGTTTGTGTTGAAGAATAGACAGAGCAGAAATCTGTCCCTTTAACGAACTAGTAGATAAGCCCTTTTCTAAACCCTCTTGTAGAAAGGACAATATCCTAGGAATCCTAACCTTACTCCATGAGTAACTCTTGGATTCGCACCAATGTAAATATTTACGCCATATCTTATGGTAAATTTTTCTGGTAACAGGCTTCCTAGCCTGTATTAAGGTATCAATAACCGACTCCGAGAAGCCACGCTTTGATAGAATCAAGCGTTCAATCTCCATGCAGTCAGCCTCAGAGAAATTAGATTTGGATGTTTGAAAGGACCCTGAATTAGAAGGTCCTGTCTCAGAGGCAGAGACCACGGTGGACAGGACGACATGTCCACTAGGTCTGCATACCAGGTCCTGCGTGGCCACGCAGGCGCTATCAGAATCACCGAAGCTCTCTCCTGTTTGATCTTGGCAATCAAACGAGGAAGCATCGGGAATGGTGGAAACACATAAGCCATGTTGAAGACCCAAGGGGCTGTCAGAGCATCTATCAGCACCGCTCCCGGGTCCCTGGACCTGGATCCGTAACAAGGAAGCTTGGCGTTCTGACGAGACGCCATGAGATCCAGATCTGGTTTGCCCCAATGACGAATCAGTTGAGCAAAGACCTCCGGATGAAGCTCCCACTCCCCCGGATGAAAAGTCTGGCGACTTAGAAAATCCGCCTCCCAGTTCTCCACGCCTGGGATGTAGATCGCTGACAGGTGGCAAGAGTGATACTCTGCCCAGCGAATTATCTTTGAGACTTCCAACATCGCTAGGGAACTTCTGGTTCCCCCTTGATGGTTGATGTAAGCCACAGTCGTGATGTTGTCCGACTGAAATCTGATGAACCTCAGAGTTGCTAACTGAGGCCAAGCTAGGAGAGCATTGAATATTGCTCTTAACTCCAGAATATTTATTGGGAGGAGTTTCTCCTCCTGAGTCCATAATCCCTGAGCTTTCAGGGAATTCCAGACTGCTCCCCAGCCTAGAAGGCTGGCGTCTGTTGTTACAATCGTCCAATCTGGCCTTCGAAAGGTCATCCCCTTGGACAGATGTGGCCGAGAAAGCCACCATAGAAGAGAATCTCTGGTCTCTTGATCCAGATTTAGTAGGGGGGACAAATCTGAGTAATCCCCGTTCCACTGACTTAGCATGCACAATTGCAGCGGTCTGAGATGCAGGCGCGCAAATGGTACTATGTCCATTGCCGCTACCATTAAGCCGATTACTTCCATGCACTGAGCTACTGACGGGTGTGGAATGGAGTGAAGGACACGGCAAGTATTTAGAAGTTTTAATAACCTGGCCTCTGTCAGGTAAATTTTCATCTCTACAGAATCTATAAGAGTCCCTAGAAAGGGAACTCTTGTAAGTGGTAATAGAGAACTCTTTTCCACGTTCACCTTCCACCCATGCGACCTCAGAAATGCCAGAACTATCTCTGTATGAGACTTGCCAGTTTGAGTCACCGCTTTGCCTCGCGGTCTTAGTACCGCCAGAAGTGATCCTAGAATTTTTGTAAAGATTCTTGGAGCCGTAGCTAATCCGAAGGGAAGAGCTACAAACTGGTAATGCCTGTCTAGGAAGGCAAATCTCAGATACCGGTAATGGTCCTTGTGAATTGGTATGTGAAGGTAGGCATCCTTTAGATCCACTGTGGTCATGTACTGACCCTCTTGGATCATGGGAAGGATGGTTCGAATAGTTTCCATTTTGAATGATGGAACTCTTAGAAATTTGTTTAGGATCTTTAAGTCCAAGATTGGCCTGAAGGTTCCCTCTTTCTTGGGAACCACAAATAGGTTTGAATAGAATCCCTGCCTGTGTTCCGTCCGCGGAACTGGGTGGATTACCCCCATTAGTAAGAGGTCTTGTACACAGCGTAGAAACGCCTCTTTCTTTATTTGGTTTGCTGATAACCTTGAAAGATGAAATCTCCCCCGTGGAGGAGAAGTTTTGAAGTCCAGGAGATATCCCTGAGATATGATCTCCAACGCCCAGGGATCCTGGACATCTCTTGCCCAAGCCTGGGCGAAGAGACAAAGTCTGCCCCCCACTAGATCCGTTTCCGGATAGGGGGCCCTCTCTTCATGCTGTTTTGGGGGCAGCAGCAGGTTTCTTGGCCTGCTTGCCCCTGTTCCAGGACTGGTTAACTTTCCAGCCCTGTCTGAAACGAGCAACAGCTCCTTCCTGTTTTGGAGCGGAGGAAGTTGATGCTGCTCCTGCCTTGAAGTTACAAAAGGCACGAAAATTAGACTGTTTGGCCTTTGATTTGGCCCTGTCCTGAGGTAGAGCATGGCCCTTACCTCTCGTAATGTCAGCAATAATTTCTTTCAAGCCGGGCCCGAATAAGGTCTGCCCTTTGAAAGGAATATTAAGCAATTTAGATTTAGAAGTCACGTCAGCTGACCAGGATTTAAGCCATAGCGCTCTGCGCGCTTGGATGGCGAATCCGGAGTTCTTAGCCGTAAGTTTGGTTAAATGCACAACGGCATCAGAAACAAATGCGTTAGCTAGCTTAAGTGTCTTAAGCTTGTTGATTATTTCATCCAATGGAGCTGAGTGAATGGCCTCTTCCAGAGACTCAAACCAGAATGCTGCCGCAGCAGTGACAGGCGCAATGCATGCGAGGGGCTGTAAAATAAAACCTTGTTGAACAAACATTTTCTTAAGGTAACCCTCTAATTTTTTATCCATTGGATCTGAAAAGGCACAACTATCCTCCACCGGGATAGTGGTACGCTTAGCTAAAGTAGAAACTGCTCCCTCCACCTTAGGGACCGTCTGCCATAAGTCTCGTGTGGTGGCGTCAATAGGAAACATTTTCCTAAATATGGGAGGAGGGGTAAAAGGCACACCCGGTCTATCCCACTCCTTGCTAATAATCTCTGTAAGCCTTTTTGGTATAGGAAATACGTCAGTACACACCGGTACCGCATAGTATCTATCCAACCTACATAATTTCTCTGGAATTGCAACCGTGTTACAATCATTCAGAGTCGCTAATACCTCCCCTAGCAATGTACGGAGGTTCTCTAGCTTAAATTTAAAATTGGAAATCTCTGAATCCAGTCTCCCTGGATCAGATCCGTCACCCACAGAATGAAGCTCTCCGTCCTCACGTTCTGCAAACTGTGACGCAGTATCTGACATGGCTCTCATCTCATCCGCGCGCTCTATCCTTAACCCAGAGCTATCGCGCTTGCCTCTTAATTCTGGCAACTTAGATAATACTTCTGTCATAACAGTAGCCATGTCTTGCAAAGTGATTTGTAAGGGCCTCCCTGATGTACTTGGCGCCACAAAATCACGCACCTCCTGAGCGGGAGGCGAAGGTACTGACACGTGAGGAGAGTTAGTCGGCATAACTTCCCCCTCGTCGTCTGGTGATAATTTCTTTACATGTAAAGATTGACTTTTATTTAAAGTAGCATCAATGCAATTAGTACACAAATTTCTATTGGGCTCCACATTGGCCTTTAAACATAGTGAACAAAGAGATTCATCTAAGTCAGACATGTTTAAACAAACTAGCAATGAGACTAGCAAACTTGGAAATACTTTTCAAAATTAATTTACAAGCAATATAAAAAACGTTACTGTGCCTTTAAGAAGCACAGAAAAACTGACACAGTTGAAATAACAATGACCAAAATAGTTATAGCAACCAAATTTTCACAGTAAATGTATTAAGTTAGCAAAGGATTGCACCCACCAGCAAATGGATGATTAACCCCTTAGTACCCAAAAACGGATAACAATTATATAATTAACGTTTTTCTCACAGTCAAATACACTGTCACAGGACTGCTGTGCCTGATTACCTCCCTCAAAATGGATTTTGAAGACCCCTGAGCTCTCTAAAGACGATCTGGATCATGGAGGATGAAGTAGACAGATTGTGACTGAATTTTTACTGCGCAAAAAAGCGCTAAAATAGGCCCCTCCCACTCATATTACAACAGTGGGGAAGCTCAGAAACTGTTTCTATGCAGAAAACAAAAATGGCCATGTGGTAAAAAACATGCCCTAATAAGTTTGATCACCAAGTACCTCACAAAAACGATTAACAAGCCAGTAAACGTTTTAAACATACATTTGAAAGTTATGTATTATAATTAATAAGCCTGCTACCAGTCGTTTTTACTGCAGTTAAGGCTCATACATTATTTCAGTATTAACAGTATTTTCAGAGTCAATTCCATTTCTTAGAAAAATACATTCAGTGTACACACACACACACATCAGCCTGATACCAGTCGCTATCACTGCATTTAAGGCTGAACTTACTTTACAATGGTATCAGCAGTATTTTCTCAGTCAATTCCATTCCTCAGAAAATAAATTACTGCACATACCTCATTTGTTGCAGCGGAGCCCTGCATGCTATTCCCCTTCTCTGAAGTTACCTCACTCCTCAGATGAGAAACAGCCAGTGGATCTTAGTTACGTCTACTAAGACCATAGAAAAAAACCCCAGGCAGATTCTTCTTCTAATGCTGCCTGAGAATAAACAGCACACTCCGGTGCCATTTAAAAATAACAAACTTTTGATTGTAGAAATAAACTAAGTTAAAAAAACACCACAGATCTCTCACAGCTTCCTTTTTAGTTAGGCTGCAAGAGAATGACTGAGTATGATAGGTGAGGGGAGGAGCTATATAGCAGCTCTGCTGGGTAATTCTCTTGCAGTTTCCTGTTGGGAAGAGATATATTCCATAAGTAATGGATGACCCGTGGACTGACTACACTTAACAGGAGAAATCTTCCTTTTTTACATAGAGATGCTCAGGTGATATTTTCCTGTCAGCTTTTTATAGTTATACTGCATCAGTTTCAAATGATTTAGCATATGAGTATTATGTCCCTTGAAGTCCGATTCCTCTGAGTACAGCGAATGTCAGAGGGACGTGAAGGGAGTATCACTTATTTGAATACAATGATTTCCCTAACGGGGGTCTATTTCATAGGTTCTCTGTTATCGGTCGTAGAGATTCATCTCCTACCTCCCTTTTCAGATCGACAATATACTCTCAATTTACCATTACCTATGCTAATAACTGTTTTAGTACTGGTTTGGCTATCTGCTATATGTGGATGGGTGTCTTTTGGTAAGTATGTTTTCATTACTTAAGACACTCTCAGCTATGGTTTGGCACTTTATGCAATTATATAAAGTTCTAAATATATGTATTGTACTTATATTTGCCATGAGTGAGGTTCATGTATTTCCTTCTGCAGACTGTCAGTTTCATATTTGGGAATATAAACACTTTAAGAAATTTATTTCTTACCTGGGGTTTTAGTCTTTTTTTCAATTTGACTACTTTTGCAATTGCGGGTGTTAGGCCCGCGGGTGCGTCAAATGCTAGACTTTATTGCGTCATTTTTGGCGCAAACTTTTTTTGGCGCAAAAAAGTACGTTTATGACGCAACTTCGTCATTTTACAGCGTCATAAGTGACGCCGAGACCTTTCACACGGCGGCATCATTAGTGACGCAAGTGTGTCATTTCAAGTCATTTTTGGCGCCAAAAAAGTTTACGTTACGTTGTGCGTCATTCTTGGCACCAATTTTTTTTCATTATTTCAATACCCCATTGATGTTTGCCTTCTGCTTTCTTCTCTATCAAGAGGCCTATGCTTTTGCATTTTTTCCCATTCCTGAAACTGTCATTTAAGGAAATGGATAATTTTGCTTTATATGTTGTTTTTTCTCTTACATTGAGCAAGATGTCCCAATCTGATCCTGTCTCTGAAGTTTCTGCTGGAACATTGCTGCCTGACATGGGTTCTACAAAAGCTAAGTGCATTTGTTGTAAAATTGTAGAAATTATTCCACCGAATGTCATTTGTAATCGTTGTCATGATAAACTTTTACATGCAGATAGTGTATCCATCAGTAATAGTACATTGCCAGTTGCAGTTCCTTCAACTTCTAATGTGCATGATATACCTGTAAATTTTAAAGAATTTGTTTCTGATTCTATTATGAAGGCTTTGTCTGCATTTCCATCTTCTAATAAACGTAAAAGGTCTTTTAAAACTTCTCATTTAGCTGATGAAATTTCAAATGACCAACAACATAATAATTCATCCTCTTCTGATGAGGATCTATCTGAAACAGAAGTTCCTTCCTCAGATATTGACACTGACAAATCTACTTATTTATTTAAAATAGAGTATATGCGTTCTTTATTAAAAGAAGTGTTAATTTGGACTCAATTGCAGTTATAGTTTGTTCTTTTCTTTTTAAAAAAAAAAAAAATTTATTGTTGATGTCACTGACAGATTTTGCATTCATAATCAATCACCATAGTCTCTAGAGCCTACTGAATAACTATTCAATATAGGTATTGAAAGTATCAATAAACAGAAAAAAAAAAAAAAAAAAAAAAAAATTACAATAGAAAAATTTTACAAACAGTGAGCGTAACTTTTCTACTTTTTTCCCCAACTGTGTCTAGACCTAATATGGTCTTTGGATTCCCCTGCTCTTTTCTTTTTCTTTTCTTTTTTCCTTTTTCCTCTTGTTTCTATATCTCAAGAGAGAAAATGATACCGACAATGAGGTTTATAGTTCCAATGTTGAAATTGTTATATATTGTTTTCAAGTTATGTTTGATTTTTATGTATTGTCGGTCACCACTATATATGAGGTATTATTGTATTGTCCGCCCGATTGAACGCATATGTAAACTAGGTCCTAATCAATGTCTCAAGATATAAAATTAATATCACAAAACTGTAAAGGTTTGAACTCCCCCACCAAGAGATCAATCGCCCTGACGTGGTTTCAAAAATCCCAGGGATCAATAGTGTTTCTACAAGAAACTCACTTCCCCAAACATAGAGAACCAACACTATACTCCAAATATTACACTCAAAATTTCTTTAACTCTAACGTCAGTAAAAAGAATGGGGTCGGCATCCTAATAAGCAAAGATGTACCTTTCCAAATTTTAGATCAATACTCAGATGAAGAAGGCAGGTTCTTAATACTAGTGGGTACATTATATAACACTCAGCTAACCTTGATGAATATATATGCGCCCAATACAGGACAGCGGTCTTTCTTAAATAAGGCCTTAACCAAATTGGGAGAAGTTCGAAAAGGGTGGTATTAGTGGGCGGGGATTTAAACATCACTCTGAATCCGCTTATAGATTGCTCCACGGGGAAAAGCCAAATAACTCAGAAAAATAGAACAGGACTCCTCCAAAAACTAGATACCCTTTTACTAATGGATGTTTGGAGGCTACACCACCCCAGAACCCGTAGTTATTCCTTTTACTCACACCCGGGTCATTCTTATTCTAGAATAGACTACTGGCTGTTAGACCATAATAATATAGCTCTAGCCTCTGACACAGAGATTCTGCCGATATCATGGTCGGATCATGCTTCTATTACCCTAGAACTTAAATGGCCCTCAATGCCCAAACGCCAACCTATGTGGCGGATGGACTCTACTCTATTACATAATCCACCTATTAAAAATCAGATAAGCGAACATATAAAAGAATTTTTTCGACACAACACTTCAGGAGACACAAATAATATGAATAATTGGCTAGCACACAAAGCGACTATCAGGGGAGAGCTAATTAAACAAAGAGCAACCCTCCGCAAACAATATGACACAGAGTTTCAAACACTACTCTCTAATTTAAAGATAGCAGAACAGCGACACAAACTCAACCCCACAAACGATGTTCTCACACGGTTAGTGTGCGAGGCCAGAGTTGCCTTTCGAAAACTACTACAAAAAGATGCCAACAACAAAGCATTCTATCTTAAAAAAATGTATTTTCACAACAGCAATAAAGCTGGTACGTGGTTGGCTAAATCCCTAGCAAAAAAGATATACCAGGCCCATATTTTCAAAATTGAAAATGATAGGGGACAGACTGAGACGGAGCCGAAAAAAATAGCAAATGTATTTGGTAACTATTATGCTAAATTATATAATATAGCGAATCAAGATGCAACAGGAAACTTAGAAGCCCTTAATCAATATCTAGATACGGTTGATACACCTAAAATTTCAGCACAAGAGGCGGATACCCTGGATTCCCCAATCACATTGAAAGAGATCTTAGATGCTATTGAGTCGCTACCCAATAATAAAAGCCCTGGCCCAGATGGCTTTTCGAATAGTTATTATAAAATGTACAAAACACTTATAGCCCCACATTTACTAAAAGCATTTCAATACATTGATGAATTGGGGAGTTTTCCAGCAGAGTGCTTAGAAGCCTATATCTCCGTACTCCCTAAACCAAACAAGCCAGCTAATCAACCAAGCAGCTACAGACCCATATCTCTACTCAACACAGACCTCAAACTCTACGCAAAGATTTTGGCTGGGCGTATCAATAAAATTTTACCCCAAATTGTCCACTTGGACCAAGCAGGTTTTGTCCCGGGGAGGGAAGCGAGAGACAACACCATCAGAACATTACAACTAATTGACTACGCTAAATTTAATAAATTAGAAATGGTGATTGTCTCCGCTGACGCTGAAAAAGCGTTCGATCGCTTAGATTGGAGATTTTTACAAGCAATATTACGGAAAATGGGATTTGGGGATACAATTATAAAAAGAATCTTTAGTTTATATCACAATCCCTCAGCTAAAGTGAAAGCAAATAATATATTATCTGATAAGTTTTCCATTCAGAATGGAACCCGACAGGGATGTCCTTTGTCCCCCCTTTTGTTTGTGTTGAGTATGGAAGTTCTGGCCCATAAAATTAGACAAAACAAGCAAATCTCAGGAATAAAAATAGGACAAAATAACTATAAACTGTCGCTTTATGCCGATGATGTGCTACTCACATTATCTAATCCGTCTGAGTCGATCCCAGAAGTGCTGAGGGAGTTTAAGGAATTTGGAGTTTTCTCCAATTTCCTATTGAACGATCAAAAATCAGAAATTTTAAATATCACTATGCCAGGTAAAGAATATTCTGTATTATTAAAGAAATGCCCTTTCATTCCCCAGAAAAAAGCTATTAAATATTTGGGGATCCACTTGTCGCCTAGGCCCAGCACCCTATTCGAGAAAAACTACCAAAACTTATACAACGAATTAGCTAAAGACCTAAATAGGTGGAGCGATAAATCGATCTCGTGGTGGGGCCGTATACAGGCAGTAAAGATGACCGCATTGCCCAAAGTTCTATATATGCTCCAAACTGTACCAATTGCGCTAACTATCCCATTCCGCAATAAACTCCAAAAACTGTTCAATACCTATATATGGGGTAAAATTAAACCAAGAATCATTAAGTCCACAATGTATAGACCTACAAGTAGTGGAGGTCTAGGACTCCCCAATATTGAATTATATTATAAAGCAAAATGCTTACAAAAAATATTAGATTGGCACCGAAATGCGGACAATAAGGCCTGGGTGACAATGGATTCCCATATTCTGAAGGCCCCTTCTCCCGGGGTGCTGTGCTGGATAGAAAGAAAGAGTCGCCCAACTTGGATTAAAACATATCCACTGTATCAGCATGTATTCGACATTTGGGATAGTACTATAGCGGGTAAAAATAGTATATCGTCCCTAAGGTCCCCAATGTCTCCAGTTTCACCTAATGCAGAATTACATGGAGGCTTAGAACAAAAACTTAGTAGGCAGCTCGATTGGGAAATAGGTTATACAACGCCCATACATAAATTTTTAACTAACGGTAAACTTAAGCCGAGAACAGATCTTGGGGACATAATGGGGGGAGCTTTCTCGAGGTGGCTGAAATATCTGCAACTTCAGCACTTCCTGAACACATCACCAGATAAGGAAAGACTTACTAGACAGCCCACTTTGTTCGAGCAACAATGTCTCAGTAATCAACCCCTGTGTCACACTTTGGCGTGGGCCAAAAAGGCATTGTCCCTTGGTGAATTAACCAAAGTTCCTAATTATGTGGGCAGATGGCAAAGGGAGTTAGGGAGAGAACTAAATGAACAGGAATGGAAATATATTATACAGAATACCAGAAAATCCTCAACATCTGCTAGAGCCTTAGAATTAAATTTTAAAATCCTGACAAGGTGGTACCTCACCCCGGCGAGAAACAAGACAATATACCCGACAGCCTCTGATATGTGCTGGAGGGGGTGCGGAGGTAGGGGTTCCATGATACATATCTGGTGGTCCTGCTCCAAGTTGCAACCTTTCTGGCTTAAGATAGGGGAATTTATTAAATCTGTCAGCAATCAAAACGATGAGTATCAAATGCAACCCACAACAGCATTACTAAACTTACTCCCAAAATGCAAATGCAAGATACGCAGGAAATTAATACAATTAGCTCTAAATTCTGCTAAATCCCTAATAGCTACTAAATGGAAATCACAAGAAATCCCCACATATGAAGCCTGGGAGGCGTCAATGAATCATACAATCCAACTAGAAGAATATGGCTACTTTATAAGAAAAGATATGGAAATATTTAACAATGTAAAGTTTTATTGGGAAACACGAATGCACGCACATTAACTACTATATATAAATTAGGAGCAAATTTATAGCAAATGGGAGAAGGGAGCCCGGTTAGAGATCTTACAGACATTGTATAAATCATTATATTCTTATATCGAGATGGACATGAGAATCTTCAGTGTTTGCATAAATGTGGTGACCGACTTTTGGTTTTATATTTCTTAGTAAGTTGTATAAGTTGTTTTATAATCTTCAAAAATACAATATAGGATGTTAAGCTCTTGTACAGCACAATCTGACATGCCTACATGTACTCATTTTGTTCTGAAATGTATCACAATGTATTGTCATAATTTCTTTCATCCAATAAAAATATAATTACAAAAAAAAAAAAAAAAAAAAAAAAGTGTTAATTACTTTGGATATTGAGGTAACCAGTCCTATTGACGTTCAATCTAATAAACGTTTAAACGCTGTTTTTAAACCTGTGGTTTCCCCAGGTGTTTTTCCCATTCCTGAGGCTATTTCTGATATGATTTCTAGGGAATGGAATAAGCTAGGTACTTCCTTTATTCCTTCTTCAAGGTTTAAGAGATTGTATCCTTTACCAGCAAAATCTATAGAGTTTTGGGGAAAAGTCCCTAAAGTTGATGGGGCTATTTCTACTCTTGCTAAACATACCACTATTCCTATGGAAGATAGCACTTCATTTAAGGATCCTTTAGATAGGAAGCTTGAATCTTATCTAAGGAAGGCCTATTTATATTCAGGTCATCTTCTCAGACCTGCTATTTCTTTGGGTGATGTTGCGGCTGCATCAACTTTATGGTTGGAAAATTTAGCACAACATGAATTGGATTCTGACATATCTAGCATTATTCGCTTACTGCAATATGCTAATCATTTTATTTTTGATATTATCAAAATTGATGTTAGATCCATGTCTTTAGCTGTATTAGCTAGAAGAGCTTTGTGGCTTAAATCTTGGAATGCTGATATGACATCTAAATCTAGATTACTATCTCTTTCTTTCCAAGGTAATAATTTATTTGGTTTTCAGTTGAATTCTATTATTTCAACTATCACTGGGGGAAAAGGAGGTTTTTTTGCCTCAGGATAAAAACCTAAGGGTAAATCTAAGGCTTCTAATCGTTTTCGTTCCTTTCGTCAGAATAAGAAACAAACTCAATCCTTCCCCCAAGGAATCTGCTTCCACTTGGAAGCCTTCCTCAAATTGGAATAAATCCAAGCCATTTAGGAAACCAAAGTCAGCCCCTAAATCCGCATGAAGGTGCGGCCCTCATGCCTGCCCAGCTGGTAGGGGGCAGATTAAGGTTTTTCAAGGATTTTTGGATAAAATCTGTCCAAAATCATTGGATTCAGAGCATTGTCTCTCAAGGGTATCGAATAGGATTCAAAATAAGACCTCCTGTGAGAAGATTTTTTTCTCTCACACATCCCTGTAAATCCAGTAAAAGCTCAGGCTTTTCTGAAGTGTGTTTCAGACCTGGAGTCTTCAGGGGTAATCATGCCAGTTCCTCCTCAGGAACAAGGTTTGGGGTTTTATTCAAACCTCTTCATTGTACCAAAGAAAGAAAATTTATTCAGACCAGTTCTGGATCTAAAAATTTTGAATCATTATGTAAGAGTACCAACCTTCAAGATGGTGACTATAAGGACTATTCTGCGTTTTGTTCAGCAAGGACATTATATGTCCACAATAGACTTGCAGAATGCATACCTTCATATTCCGATTCATCCAGAACACTTTCAGTTTCTGAGATTCTCTTTTCTAGACAAGCATTACCAATTTGTTGCTCTTCCATTTGGCCTAGCAACAGCTCCAAGAATCTTTTCAAAGGTTCTGGGTGCCCTACTATCTGTAATCAGAGAACAGGGTATTGCGGTGTTTCCTTATTTGGACGATATCTTGGTACTAGCTCAGTCTTTACATACTGCAGAATCTCACACAAATCAACTAGTGGTGTTTCTTCGGAAACATGGTTGGAGGATCAATTTACCAAAAAGTTTCTTGATTCCTCAGACAAGGGTCACCTTTTTAGGCTATGTGCATGGAAGTTTTAGGTCTCATGACTGCAGCATCGGACGCGATCCCCTTTGCTCGTTTTCACATGAGACCTCTACAGCTTTGTATGCTGAATCAATGGTGCAGGGATTATACAAAGATATCACAATTAATATCCATGAATCCCAATGTACGACACTCTCTGACATGGTGGATAGATCACCATCGTTTGGTTCAAGGGGCTTCTGTGATCTCAACAGATGTGAGTCTTTCAGGTTGGGGAGCTGTTTGGGGATCTCTGACAGCACAAGGGGTTTGGAAATCTCAAGAGGCGAGATTACCAATAAATATTTTAGAACTCTGTGCAATTTTCAGGGCTCTTCAGTTCTGGCCTCTGCTAAAGAGTGAACCGTTCATTTGTTTTCAGACAGACAATATCACAACTGTGGCTTATGTCAATCATCAGAGTGGGACTCACAGTCCCCAAGCTATGAAAGAAGTATCTCGGATACTTGCTTGGGCATAATCCAGCTCCTGTCTAATCTCTGTGGTGCATATCCCAGGTGTAGACAGTTGGGAGGCGGATTATCTCAGCCGTCAGACTTTACATCTAGGGGAGTGGTCTCTCCATCCAGATGTGTTTTCTCAGATTGTTCAGATGTGGGGTCTTCCAGAGATAGATCTCATGGCCTCTCATCTAAACAAGAAACTTCCTAGATACCTGTCCAGGTCCAGGGATGTACAGGCGGAAGCAGTGGATGCGCTGACATTTCCTTGGTGTTATCAACCTGCTTACATCTTCCCACGTCTAGTTCTCCTTCCAAGAGTGATCTCCAAAATCATCATGGAGCAGTCTTTTGTGTTGCTGGTGGCTCCAGCATGGCCACACAGGTTTTGGTATGTGGATCTGGTTCGGATGTCCAGTTGCCCGCCTTGGCCACTTCCGTTACGGCCGGACCTACTATCTCAAGGTCCGTTTTTCCATCAGGATCTCAAATCATTAAATTTGAAGGTATGGAAATTGAACGCTTAGTTCTAAGTCATAGAGGGTTCTCTGACTCAGTGATTAATACTATGTTACAAGCTCGTAAATCTGTTTCTAGAAAGATTTATTATAGAGTTTGGAAGACTTACATTTCATGGTGTTCTTCTAATAAATTCTCCTGGCATTCTTTTAGAATTCCTAGAATTTTGCAGTTTCTTCAGGATGGTTTGGATAAGGGTTTGTCTGCAAGTTCCTTGAAAGGACAAATCTCCGCTCTTTCTGTTTTATTTCACAGAAAGATTGCTATACTTCCTGATATACACTGTTTTGTACAGGCTTTAGTTCGTATTAAGCCTGTCATTAAGTCAATTTCTCCTCCTTGAAGTCTTAATTTGGTTCTGAAGGCTTTACAGGCTCCTCCATTTGAACCTATGCATTCTTTGGACATTAAACTACTTTCTTGGAAAGTGTTGTTCCTTTTGGCTATCTCTTCTGCTAGAAGAGTTTCTGAGCTATCTGCTCTTTTTTGTGAGTCTCCTTTTCTGATTTTTCAACAGGATAAGGCAGTTTTGTGGACTTCTTTTCAATTTTTACCCAAGGTTGTGAATTCTAACAACATTAGTAGATAAATTGTTGTCCCTTCTTTATGTCCTAATCCTAAGAATTCTTTGGAAAGATTCTTACATTCTGTGGTAAGAGCTTTGAAATATTATGTGGAAACTACTAAAGATTTCAGGAAGACTTCCAGTCTATTTGTTTTATTTTCTGGTCCTAGGAAAGGTCAGAAAGCTTCTGCTATTCTGCCTTGGCTTCTTGGTTGAAACTTTTGATTTATCAAGCTTATTTGGAGTCAGGTCAAACCCCGCCTCAGAGAATTACAGCTCATTCTACTAGATCAGTCTCCACTTCGTGGGCTTTTAAGAATGAAGCTTCAGTTGATCAGATTTGCAAAGCGGCAACTTTGTCCTCTTTGCATACTACTAAATTCTACCATTTTTATGTATTTGCCTCTTCGGAAGCAGTTTTTGGTAGAAAAGTTCTTCAGGCAGCTGTTTCAGTTTGATTCTTCTGCTTTTGATTTAAGTTTTTTCTTTCAAATAAATAAACTTATTTTTTTGGGTTGTGGATTATTTTCTCAGCGGAATATGGCTGTTTTTATTTTTTTTTATTTTTTTTTTTTTTTAAATATATTTTTATTGAGATTCAATTTTAGGCACATACACAATTTATGATAATGAGATCTACACAGACAGATACTCTCCATAAATACAATCTCAAATACATAACAGAGAAAGGAACCGCACAAGGTAAACAAAAAAGTTTCAGTGAGACTGCATATGAATAGAGTTAGATAATCATTGTGCCATATAAACTGTATGCCCTCTAAATGTTTTATGAGGCCACTCTTGGGCCCCCCAGGATAACATTATGATGCGACAGAGGGTATTAATGGACAAAAGGAGGCCACTTTTGGACCTCCAATGGAGAATCTCATTTTTTCATTTTTTATAACACAGAACGTAAAACTGAAATAGTTAATACACTATTCTTTAGTACATGAGTATATATGAAGTGAAAAGAAAAAAACTTTCCTCTGGGATAAAACAAACAAGAACATCATCATAGTACAGATATGAGGTTTAGGAATTTCTGTGAAACGTGTGATAAAAACTCACCCCCCTCTAAAATTTTCTGAAGGGAATAATAAATCAGTACCCGTTAATACATCGCTAATCATCATTATGGATGGAACTGGAATGGTCTATTATTCTAAATTGATATTGGAATACGTGTAGTATACCTTCGTGATAACTAGGACAGACCCAATTTTAAAGTTAAGCTGAGGACTATCAGGCATTGCGATTATGTGGGGAATCAAAATATGCATTAATGTGGTGAAACACTTTGCTAGCTATAAGCCCTCACTCATACCTCTCATTTCATCTCATGCAAGTCGGGCCATCCCGCCACCCCGGCAGTAGGTAGCGGGACTACCCCAACCACCTTAACATCATAGTGAGGGGTCAACTTTCCCTGTGAAACCTGGTCCCTAGATAGCTCAGATGTCAATTCTCCTCTGTAAGGGGTCACAGCACAGTTAGAGGATTGGGTACTGCCTTATATCAATGTAAAAATTATAAATAAGTGCCATATAAAGCCAAAGTTGATAAGTATATCACTGTCATTGTAGACATTACATGTCTGCAATAGACATACAGGACACTTAACTTCACATTCTGATTCATCCAGATCACTATCAGTTTCTGAGATTCTATTTTCTAGACCAGCATTTGTCGCTCTTCCATTTGGCCTAGCGACAGCTCAAAGAATCTTTTCAAAGGTTCTCGGTGCCCTTCGATCTGTAATCAGAGAGCAGGGTATTGCGGTGTTTCCTTATTTGGACGATATCTTGGTACTAGCTCATTCTTTTCATTTAGCAGAATCGCACACAAATCATCTAGTGTTGTTTCTTCAAAGTCATGGTTGGAGGATCAATTTACCAAAGAGTTTCTTGATTCCTCAGACAAGGGTCACCTTTTTAGGTTTCCAAATAGATTCAGTGTCCATGACTGTCTTTAACAGGCAAGAGACTAATGAAATTGGTTTCAGCCTGTTGAAACCTTCAGTCTCATTCATTCCCTTCAGTAGCTATGTGCATGGAAGTTTTAGGTCTCATGACTCCAGCATCGGACGCGATCCCCTTTGCTCGTTTTCATTTGAGACCTCTGCAGCTTTGTATGCTGAATCAATGGTGCATGGATTATACTTGGATTTCACAATTGATATACTTAAATCCCAACTTTCAGCTCTCTGTCCTGGTGTTTGGGCCATCATCGGATTATTCAAGGGGCCTCTTTTGTTCGTCCTTCCTGGACTGTGATCTCAACAGATGCATGTCTCGCAGGTTGGGGAGCTGTCTGGGGGTCTCTGACAGCACAAGGGGTTTGGAAACCTCGAGGCAAGGTTACCAATCAATGTTTTAGAACTCTGTGCTATCTTCAGAGCTCTTCAGGCTTGGCCTCTATTAAAGAGAGAACTTTTCATTCGCTTTCAGACAGACAATATCACAACTGTGGCATATGTCAATTATCAGGGAGGGACTCTCAGTACTTAGCATTGAAAGAAGTATCACGGATACTTTCTGGGGCAGAATCCAACTTTTGTCTAATTTCTGCGATTCATATCCTAGGTGTAGACAATTGGGAAGTGGATTATCTCAGCCGTCAGACTTTGCATCCGGGGCAGTGGTCTCTCCATCCAGATGTGTTTTTTCAGATTGTACAGATGTGGGGTCTGCCAGAAATAGATCTGATGGCTTCCCATCTAAAAAAGAAACTTCCCAGATACCTTTCCAGGTCCAAGGATCCTCAGGTGGAGATAGTGGATGTGTTAGCAGTTCCTTGGTCTTACCAACTTCCTTATATTTTTCCACCCCTAGTTCTTCTTCCAAGAGTGATCGCCAAGATCATAATGAAACAATTGCATGTGTTTCTGATAGCACCAGCATGGCCTCTCAGGTTTTGGTATGCGGATCTTGCCCGGATGTCCAGTTTCCAACCTTGGTCACTTCCTTTAAGGCCAGACCTTCTGTCTCAAGGGCCATTTTTTTCCATCAGGATCTCAAATCACTAAATTTGAAGGTATGGAAATAAAACGTTTAGTGCTTAGTCATATAGGTTTCTCTGACTCTGTGATTAATACTAATGTTGCAGGCTCGAAAGTCTGTTTCTAGGAATATTTATTATCAGGTTTGGAAAACCTATATTTCATGGTGTTCTGCTCATAAATTCATTTGGCATGCTTTTAGAATTCCTAGAATTTTACAGTTTCTTCAGGATGGTTTGGATAAAGGTTTGTCTGCAAGTACTTTGAAGGAACAAATCTCTGCTCTTTCTGTTTTATTTCATAAAAAGATTGCTAAGCTTCCTGATATTCACTGTTTTGTTCAGGCTTTGGTCCGTATCAAGCCGGTTATTAAGTCTATTTCTCCTCCATGGAGTCCTAATTTGGTTTTGAAGGCTTTGCAGGCTCCTCCTTTCAAGCCTATGCATTCTTTGGATATTAAACTACTTTCTTGGAAAGTGTTGTTCCTTTTGGCTATCTCTTCTGCTAGAAGAGTTTCTGAATTTAAATTTCTTCCTAAGGTTGTGAATTCTAACAACATTAGTAGGGAAATTGTTGTTCCTTCTTTGTGTCTGAATCCTAAGAATTCTCTTGAGAAATCATTACATTCTTTGGATGTGGTAAGAGCTTTGAAATACTATGTGGAGGCTACTAAGGATTTCAGAAAGACTTTTAGTCAATTTGTTGTCTTTTCTGGTTCTAGAAAAGGTCAGAAAGCCTCTGCCATTTCTTTAGCATCTTGGTTAAAGCCTTTGATTCACAAGGCTTATTTGGAGGCGGGTCAGTCTCCGCCTCAGAGAATTACAGCTCATTCTACTAGATCAGTTGCCACTTTGTGGGCTTTTAAAGATGAAGCTTCAGTTGATCAGATTTGCAAAGCAGAAACTTGGTCTTCTTTGCATAAATTTACAAAATTTTACTATTTTGATGTATTTGCTTCTTCTGAAGCAGTCTTTGGTAGAAAAGTTCTTCAGGCGCTGTCTCAGTTTGATTCTTCTGATTATAAGAACTTAGTTTGTGGATTTAATTTCTCAGCGGAAATAGCTGTTTTTATTTTATCCCTCCCTCTCTAGTGACTCTTCTGTGGACTAACACATCTTGGGTATTTTATCCCATACGTCACTAGCTCATGAACTCTTGCCATTTACATGAAAGAAAACATAATTTATGTAAGAAATTACCTGATAAATTCATTTCTTTCATAATGGCAAGAGTCCATGAGGCCCACCCTGTTTTTGGTGGTTATATGTTTTTGTATAAAAGCACAATATTTTCCAGTTTGTTTTTTTTTTGTATGCTTTTTTTACTCCTTTTTACACCTCACTACTTGGCTATACATTGAACTGAAGTATGTGTGTGGTGGTAGGTGTATTTATAGGCATTTTGAGGTTTGGAAAACTTTGCTCCCTCCTGGTAGGAATGTATATCCCATACATCTTGCCATCATGAAAGAAATTAATTTATCAGGTAAGTTCTTACATAAATTATGTTGTTTTTTTTAAAAAAAAAAAACAATTTACAGGTATCCCTTTTTCTGATGGATTCTGTTGAATCTATTTTACAGAAATTACTACCTTTTGTATATATTATTGCTTTTCATTTGGGTCTTCTAGTATTATGTCCTTCTTGAAAATAAAATTATAAAACAAAGTACTTAAAGGCCCATGATACCCAAATGTTTAAACACTTAAAGGTGCTGCAGCATAACTGTAAAAGTTGACTAGAAAATATCACCTGAACATCTCTATGTAAAAAAGAAAGCTATTTCTTTCCTAAGATATGGTGAGTCCACAATATCATCAATTACTAGTGGGAATATCACGCCTGGCCAGCAGGAGGAGGTAAAGAGCATTACAGCAAAGCTGCTATATATGTCACTTCCCTTACCTATTATCCCCAGTCATTCTCTTTGTCTGCGGTGCAGGTGGAGGTGAAGTTTTTGTGTCTGATCTACAATCAAGATTTTTTTATTTTAAAAGCAGAGTAGATTTGCTCTGATCCTTCTAAAGGGTCTAGCCTTAGCCCATGTCAGTCTCTTCAGTAGGGCAGTGGTGGCTTTTGAGCAATTGGGAACTTGTGGGGTACAATCCTCACTGCGTTTTCCCAAAACATTTTGCTGCCCTATTTAGTTTACTCAGTCTTTCTGTATTTCCACAGGTCCATGTGAGGGATGGCATCCTCTCAAACCAGGTGAGCTGTCCTACTGTCAGACAGATAAATGTTAAGGTAAGTGCCAGTTTTATTTTTCTATGTAAGCAGGGAACAATGTGGCACTTATTCAGCTGAACTGCTGCAGGGGGACGTTTTTTATTATTCCTGTCAGGGTGCAAGTTTTTATGGCAGTTTTTGCAGGCACTGTTAGTGTGAGGAGTTATTTATTTTATTGATGGCTCAGTGAGGAACTGTTTTTAGTAATGGATTATGTACTTTTATTGGGGGTTTTATTGTTTGTTTTTAAGCCTGTTTTCAAGAAAGTTGTTTAAAAAAAATTGCTTTTTTGTCAGCTGTAGGACCGCCCCTTTTAGGGAGGTTCTGATTTTTTGATGTCAGAGCTTTTTTTGGCGCTTTCCTTCACTTCCTGTTCAGTGAGGTGCACATATTTCATATGGCTCTGCTGTTTAGAAGGCTTCTTGCTGTGTTTGCTTCTCTGGAATCCGGATTGTAAATGGGATAGTTTTTTCCTTTAGTTTGCTGCGGGTTGCAGGACAGGTAGGGCACCTCAGTAATTCTGCTGAGGTGTAAGTGTTGCCTGGGGTATGTTTTCTTGATTTGGTAAATTTAAGAGGAACATTTATTTATGAACGTTTTTTGTTCTGCATTGTATCCTTTTGTTAAAAGGTAAAAAAAAAAATAGATTTTTTTTATTTTTATTTTATTATGGATCAAGAGGCTGTGCAGGATGTTACCTTTACTTTATGTTTTGATGCCCAGGTGGAACCCCCAGTAAATTTTTGTTCTTCATGTATTGAAAGAACTTTAGCTTATAGAAATAGACTTTTTGACCCTGAGCCGTCATTAGCTAAGGTGGATGCTGTTCAGGAGCCTCCTGTTTCAGATGTGCCGCATCTGTCTCCTCAAGCCTCCCAATCCTATTCATCTGCACATGCAGTGCCCTGCGTTTCCTCTCATGCTCCGTCTGGGGTTACTTTGCAAGATATTGCTGCCCCGGTATCCTTTGTGGTATCTGAGGCGCTGTCTGCTTTTCCTATGCTGCAGGGAAAATGTAAAAAGAAAAAGGTAAGAAACCGTAACTATGGTTTCTGATCCTGAAGTGGCTAATTAAAAAGTATTTCCTCTCAGAAGTCTGAGGATGAAGATTCTTCGGGTGCATCTGAGAGTGACATCTTGGATTCAGGCAGTATAATTCCTTCTGTAGATGTCCTTCAGATTTAAGCTGGAACACCTCCGCTTGTTACTTAAAGGGACACTGTAACCAAAAATTTTCTTTTGTGATTCAGATTGAGCATGAAATTTTAAGCAACTTTCTAATTTACTCCTATTATCAAATTTTCTTCATTCTCTTGGTATCTTTATTTGAAATGCAAGAATGTAAGTTTAGATGCCGGCCCATTTTTGGTGAACAACCTGGGTTGTCCTTGCTAATTGGTGGATAAATTCATCCACCAATAAAAAAGTGCTGTCCAGAGTACTGAAACCAAAAAAAAGCTTAGATGCATTCTTTTTCAAATAAGGATAGCAAGAGAACGAAGAAAAATTGAAAATAGGAGTAAATTAGAAAGTTGCTTAAAATTGCATGCTCTTTCTGAATTACAAAAGAAAAAATTTGGGTTCAGTGTCCCTTTAAGGAGGTTTTGGCTACCTTGGATGACTCTGATACTACTATCGTTGTTAACCCTAAGAAGTCTAGTAAGCTGAACAAGTATTTTGATGTTCCCTCTACGGTGGAGGCATTTCCTGTTCTGCTTCTGAGATTATTGCACAGGAGTGGGAGAGACCTGGTATTCCTTTTTCTCCATTTCATATTTTTAAGAAAATGTTTTCTATAGATGACTCTATTAAAGAGTCGTGGCAAACAGTTCCTAAGGTTGAAGGAGCTATTTCCACTTTGGCTAAGAGGACCACTATTCCTATAGAGGATAGTTGTTCCTTTAAGGACCCAATGGATAAGAAATTGGAGGCATTATTAAAGAAAATGTATGTTCAAGGTCTTCAATGGCAGCCTGCGTTGTGTATTGCTACTGTTACCAGCGCTGCAGCTTACTGGTTTGATGCCTTGTCTGATTCTATTCAGACAGATACTCCTCTTGAGGAGATCCAGGACAGGATTTAAGGCACTTAAGTTAGCCAATTCCTTTATTACGTATGCTTACTTACAGGTTATTAAACTAGGAGCAAAAATGTCTGGTTTTGCGGACCTAGCTTGCAGAGCCCTTTAGTTAAAATCCTGGTCTGCGGATGTTTCTTCTAAATCTAAGTTATTAGCTATTCCCTACAAGGGTAAGACCTTGTTTGGGCCTAGTTTGGCTGAAAGGGATCTTTTCTTCCTCAGTATAAGAAGAATAAGCAGGATGTCAGAGTAATTTTCATTCCTTTCGTAACTTTGGAGGTAAACACTCCGCTTCCTCTTCCAAGCAGGAACTATCCAAGTCTTCCTGGAGGTCTGGTCAGTCTTGGGACAAGGGGAAACAGTCTAAGAAACCTACCAAGTCAGCATGAAGGGTCGGACTCCGATCCAGGAACGGATCTAGTAGAGGGCAGGCTTTCTCAATTTGTTTAGGCTTGAATACAAGATGTCCCAGACCTGTGGGCCATGGAAAATGTATCTCAGGGGTACAACATAGAATTCAAGACGTTTCCTCCCAGAGGCAGGTTTCTTCTCTCAAGATTATCTGTAGACCAGTTAAAGAGAGGAAGTTCTTAAATTGTATCATGGATCTTTTTGCCCTGGGAGTTATAGTTGCAGTTCCTCTGCAGGAACATGGTCTGGGATTTTATTCAAATCTGTTTGTGGTTCCCAAGAAAGAGGGGACTTTCAGACCTATTTTAGTCCTAAAGTATTTAAACAAGTTTCTTAGAGTACCATCCTTCAAGATGGAGACTATACGTTCCATTCTTCCTTTGGTTCAAGAGGGTCAGTTTATGACAGCCATAGACCTAAAGGATGCGTACCTTTATGTTCCCTTCCACAAGGCTCATCACAAGTTTCTGAGATTCGCTTTTCTAGACGAGTACTTTCAGTTTGTGGCTCTTCCATTTGGCCTTGCCACAGCTCCCAGAATTTTCTCAAAGGTCCTGGGGGCTCTTTTGGCAGTGATCCAGTCTCTGGGTATTGCAGTATCACCTTATCTGGACGACATTCTGGTTCAGGCGCCGTCTTTTTATCAAGCAAACACTCATACGGAGATGTTGTTGACTTTTCTTCACTCCCACGGTTGGAAGTTGAAAGAGTTCTCCGATTCCAGCCACAAGAGTAGTGTTTTTAGGGTCCATAATAGACTCTCTACTAATGCAGATATTTCTGACAGAGGTAAGAAAAACAAAGATCTTCGGCTCTTGTCTTGTCCTTCAGTCCTTTTCCTTGGCCGTCAGTGGCTCTATGTATGGAGGCAATTGGTCTGATGGTAGCTTCTATGGACATCTTTCCATATGTTCGGTTCCATCTCAGACCTCTGCAGTTGTGCATGTTAAGGCAATGGAACAGGGACTATGCAGATCTGTCTCCGCAAATAGTTCTGGATCAGGCGACAAGGGACTCTCTTATGTGGTGGTTGTCGTAACCACGTGTGCCAGCCTTCTAGGTTGGGGAGCAATTTGGGGGTCATTGAAGACTCAGGGTCTTTGGACTCAAGAGTAGTCAGTTCTCCCTATAAACATTCTAGAACTGAGAGCAATTTTATGTTGTCCGGTTTCAGGGGTGAACTCTGAGTTCCTTGGCCATGACAGAGGTGGCCCGAATAATCCAGTGGGCGGAGTCTCACAACTGTTGTCTTTCTGCGATCCACATCCCAGGAGTGGACAATTGGGAGGCGGATTTTCTGAACCGACAGACCTTTCATCCGGGGGAGTGGGAACTCCATCTGGAAGTATTTTCCAGTTTAATTCTCAATTGGGGGCAGCCAGAACTGGATCTCATGGCTTCTCGGCAGAATGCCAAGCTTCTGAGGTATGGCTTGAGATCAAGGGATCCCTTTGAATTTCAGTCTAGCTTACATATTTCCTCCTTTCGCTCTCCTGCCAAGAGTCATTGCTCAGATCAAGCAGGAGAGGGCGTCGGTGATTCTCATGGCACCTGCGTGGCCTTGCAGGATCTGGTATGCAGACCTAGTGGAAATGTTGTCTCTACCTCCATGGAGAGTCTCTCTGAGGAAGGACCTTCTACTTCAGGGTCCTTTTCTTCATCCAAATCTGGTTTCTCTGAAGCCAACTGCTTGGAGATTGAACACTTGATTTTATCTTAGCAAGGGTTTTCAGAGTCGGTCATTGAGAGCATGATTCAGGCTTGTAAGAAAGATTTACTATAAGGTATGGCGTAAATATCTGTATTGGTGTGAATCCAGAGGCACTCTTGGAGTAGAGACAGGATTCCTAGGATTTTGTCTTTTCTCCAGGAGGGTCTGGAGAAGGGTTTGTCAGCTAGTACTCTGAAAGGTCAGATTTCTGCGTTGTCCATTTTATTGCATAAGCGTTTGGCGGATGCACCAAACGTGCAATCCTTTTGTCAGGCCTTGGTTAGGATCAGGCCTGTGTTTAAGTCCGTTACTCCTCCCTGGAGTCTTAGCCTTGTTCTTAAAGTTTTACAGCGGCATGCATTCCTATGCATTCCTTGGATATTAAGATGTTATCTTGGAAGGTTTTGTTTCTTGTTGCTATTTCTTCTGCACTGAGAGTTCTGGAACTCTCTTCTCTGCAGTTTGATTCTCCTTATCTTATTTTTCATTCTGATAAGGTGGTTCTACGTACTAAATTAGGTTTCCTACCTAAGGTTGTTTCAAACAAGAACAGGAGATCATGGTTCCTTCTTTGTGGGAGCATGTGTTGCACAACCTAGATGTTGTTGTGCATGCTTTTGAAGTTTTTATCTTCAGGCAACTAAGGACTTTCGTCAGTCTTCTGCTTTGTTTGTTTTTCTGGGAAGCGCAAGGGTCAGAAAGCTACAGTTACTTATTTCTCTTTGGCTAAGGACAGCAACCTCCTGAGAGAATCGCTGCTCTTTCCACGAGGGCTGTTTCTTCTTCCTGGACATTTAAAAATGAAGCTTCTGTGGAACAGATTTGCAAGGCTGCAACTTGGTCCTCTTTTTATAAATTTGATACTTTCTTTCATGTAATTGGCAAGAGTCCATTAGCTGACGTATGGGATATACAATCCTACCAGGAGGGGCAAAGTTTCCCAAACCTCAAAATGCCTATAAATACACCCCTCACCACACCCACAATTCAGTTTTACAAACTTTGCCTCCTATGGAGGTGGTGAAGTAAGTTTGTGCTAAGATTTCTACGTTGATATGCGCTTCGAAGCATTGTTGAAGCCCGATTCCTCTTGGAGTACAGCGAATGTCAGAGGAACGTGAAGGTAGTATCACTTATTGAATACGATGATTTCCCTAACGGGGGTCTATTTCATAGGTTCTCTGTTATCGGTCGTAGAGATTCATCTCCTACCTCCCTTTTCAGATCGGCGATATACTCTCAATTTACCATTACCTGTACTGATAACTGTTTTAGTACTGGTTTGGCTATCTGCTATATGTGGATGGGTGTATTTTGGCAAGTATGTTTTTTATTACTTAAGACACCTCAGCTATGGTTTGGCACTTTATGCATTTATATAAAGTTCTAAATATATGTATTGTACTTATATTTGCCATGAGTCAGGTTCATGTATTTCCTTCTGCAGACTGTCAGTTTCATATTTGGGGAATATAAACATTTTTTTTTTAAGAAATTTTATTTCTTACCTGGGGTTTAGTCTTTTTTTTTTTTTTTTTTTTTTCAATTGACTACTTCTTGCAAATTGCGGGCGGTATTGAGCTCGCGGGTGCGTCAAATGCTAAGCTTTATTGCGTCATTCTTGGCCCGAAAATATTTTTGGCGCAAAAAAATACGTCTGACGCAACTTCGTCATTTCCAGCGTCATGCTTGACGCCGAGACCTTTCACACGGTTGCCGTCAGTGACGCGAGTGTGTCATTTCCGGTTATTTTTGGCACCAAAAAAGTTTGTTACGCTGTGCGTCATAATTCGCGCCAAACTTTTTCATTATTTCAATACCCCATTGATGTTTGTCTCTTGCCTTTTTCTCTATCAGAGGGCTATGCTATTTGCCTTTTTTTTTTTTTTTTGCTTTACATGTTGTTTTTTCTCTTACATTTTGCAAGATGTCTCAATCTGATCCTGCCTCAGAAGTTTCTGCTGGAACATTGCTCCCTGACATCGGTTCTACTAAAGCTAAGTGCATTTGTTGTAAAATTGTAGAAATTATTTCGCCGAATGTCATTTGTAATAGTTGTCATGATAAACTTTTACATGCAGATAGTGTATCCATCAGTAATGGTACATTGCCTGTTGCAGTTCCTTCAACTTCTAATGTGCATGATATACCTGTAAATTTTAAAGAATTTGTTTCTGATTCTATTATGAAGGCTTTGTCTGCATTTCCACCCTCTAATAAACATAAAAGGTCTTTTAAAACTTCTCATTTAGTTGATGAAATTTCAAATGACCATTCTGATGAGGATCTATCTGATACAGAAGATCCTTCCTCAGACATTGACACTGACAAATCTACTTATTTATTTAAAATAGAGTATATGCGTTCTTTATTAAAAGAAGTGTTAATTACTTTTGATATTGAGGTAACCATTCATCTCGACGTTCAGTCTAATAAACGTTTAAATGCTGTTTTTAAACCTCCTGTGGTTTCTCCAGAGGTTTTTCCTATTCCTGAGGCTATTTCTGATATGATTTCTAAGAATGGAATAAGCTAGGTACTTCTTTTATTCCTTCTTCAAGGTTTAAAAAATTGTATCCTTTACCAGCAAAATCTATAGAGTTTTGGGAAAAAATCCCCAAATTTTATGGGGCTATTTCTACTCTTGCTAAACGTACCACTTCCTATGGAAGATAGTACTTCCTTTAAGGATCCTTTAGATAGGAAGCTTGAATCTTATCTAAGGAAGGCCTATTTATATTCAGGTCATCTTCTCAGACCTGCAATTTCTTTGGCTGATGTTGAGGCTGCATCAACTTTCTGGTTGGAGAATTTAGCGCAACAGGAATTGGATTCTGACTTATCTAGCATTATTCGCTTACTGCAATATGCTAATCATTTTATTTGTGATGCCATTTTTGATATCAAAATTGATGTTCGATCCATGTCTTTAGCTATATTAGCTAGAAGAGCTTTGTGGCTTAAATCTTGGAATGCTGATATGACATCTAAATCTAGATTACTATTTCCGACTTTCCAAGGTAATAATTTATTTGGTTCTCAGTTGGATTCTATTATTTCAACTGTCACTGGGGGAAAGGGCGTTTCCTTTCGTCAGAATAAGGAACAAAAACTCAATCCTCCCCCCAAGGAATCTGCTTCCAATTGGCCTTCCTCAAATTGTAATAAATCCAAGCCATTTAGGAAACCAAAGTCAGCCCCTAAGTCCACATGAAGGTGCGGCCCTCATTCCAGCACAGCTGGTAGGGGGCAGATTAAGGTTTTTCAAGGATATTTGCATAAAATCTGTCCAAAATCAATGGATTCAGAGCATTGTCTCTCAAGGGTATCGAATAGGATTCAGAGTAAGACCTCCTGTGAGAAGATTTTTTCTTTCGCGTATCCCAGCAAATCCAGTAAAAGATCAGGATTTCCTGAAGTGTGTTTCATACCTGGAGTCTTCAGGGGTAATCATGCCAGTTCCTTTTCAGGAACAAGGTATGGGGGTTTTATTCAAATCTATTCATTGTCCGTAAAAAGGAAAATTTATTTAGACCAGTTCTGGATCTGAAAATTTTGAATCGTTATGTAAGAGTACCAACTTTCAAGATGGTGACTATAAGGACTATTCTGCCTTTTGTTCAGCAAGGACATTATATGTCCACAATAGACTTGCAGGATGCATACCTTCCTATTCCGATTCATCCAGAACATTATCAGTTTCTTAGATTCTCTTTTCTAGACAAGCATTACCAATTTGTTGCTCTTCCATTTGGCCTAGCAACAGCTCCAAGAATCTTTTCAAAGGTTCTAGGTGCCCTACTCTCTGTAATCAGAGAACAGGGTATTGCAGTGTTTCCTTATTTGGACGATATCTTGGTACTAGCTCAGTCTTTACGTTCTGCAAAATCTCACACGAATCAACTAGTGTTGTTTTTTCGGAAACATGGTTGGAGGATCAATTTACCAAAAAGTTTGATTCCTCAGACAAGGGTCACCTTTTTAGGCTTCCAGATAGATTCAGTGTCCATGACTCTAACAGACAAGAGACGTTTAAAATTGGTTGCAGCCTGCCGGCACCTTCAGTCTGTCATTCCCTTCAGTGATTATGTGTATGGAAGTTTTAGGTCTCATGACTGCAGCATCGGATGCGATCCCCTTTGCTCGTTTTCACATGAGACCTCTACAGCTTTGTATGTTGAACCAATGGTGCAGGGATTATACAAAGATATCACAATTAATATCCTTAAATCCCAATGTACGACACTCTCTGACGTGGTGGATAGAACACCATTGTTTAGTTCAAGGGGCTTCTTTTGTTCGGCCAACCTGGACTGTGATCACAACAGATGCGAGTCTATCAGGTTGGGGAGCTGTTTGGGGATCTCTGACAGCACAAGGGGTTTGGAAATCTCAAGAGGAGAGATTACCAATAAATATTTTAGAACTCCGTGCAATTCTCAAGCTCTTCAGTTTTGGCCTCTGTTAAAGAGAGAACCGTTCATTTGTTTTCAGACAGACAATATCACAACAGTAGCATATGTCAATCATCAGGGTCGGACTCGCAGTCCCCAAGCTATGAAAGAAGTATCTTGGATACTTGCTTGGGCGGAATCCAGCTCCTGTCTAATCTCTGCTTTGCATATTCCAGGTGTAGACAATTGGGAGGCGGATTATCTCAGCCGCCAGACTTTACATCCAGGGGGGTGGTCTCTCCATCCAGATGTATTTTCTCAGGTTGTTCAGATGTGGGGTCTTCCAGAGATAGATCTCATGGCCTCTCATCTAAACAAGAAAATTCCCAGATACCTATCCAGTTCCAGGGGTGTTCAGGCGGAAGCAGTGGATGCGCTGACACTTCCTTGGTGTTATCATCCTGCTTACATTTTCCTGCCTCTAGTTCTCCTTCCAAGAGTGATCTCCAAAATCATCATGGAGCATTTTTTTGTGTTGCTGGTGGCTCCAGCATGGCCACACAGGTTTTGGTATGCGGATCTGGTTCGGATGTCCAGTTGCCGCCTTGGCCACGGCCAGTCCTACTATCTCTAGGTCCGTTTTTCCATCAGGATCTCAAATAATTAAATTTGAAGGCATGGAAATTGAACGCTTAGTACTAAGTCATAGAGGTTTCTCTGACTCGTGATTAATACTAATGTTAAAAGCTTGTAAATCTGTCTCTAGAAAGATTTATTATAGAGTTTGGATGACTTACATTTCATGGTGTTCTCATAAATTCTCCTGGCATTCTTTTAGAATTCCTAGAATTTTACAGTTTCTTCAGGATGGTTTGGATAAGGGTTTGTCTGCAAGTTCCTTGAAAGGACAAATCTCCGCTCTTTCTGTTTTATTTCACAGAAAGAATGCTATACTTCCTGATATACACTGTTTTGTACAGGCTTTAGTTCATATTAAGCCTGTCATTAAATTAATTTCTCTTACTTGGAGTTTTAATTTGGTTCTGAAGGTTTTACAGGCTCCTCCATTTGAACCTATGCATTCTTTGGACATTAAACTACTTTCTTGGAAAGTGTTGTTCCTTTTGGCCATCTCTTCTGCTAGAAGAGTTTCTGAGCTATATGCTCTTTCTTGTGAGTCTCCTTTTCTGATTTTTCATCAGGATAAGGCAGTTTTGCGGACTTCTTTTCAATTTTTACCTAAGGTTGGGAATTCTAACAACATTAATAGAGAAATTGTTGTCCCTTCCTTATGTCCTAATCCTAAGAATTCTTTGGAAAGATCCTTACATTCTTTTGATGTGGTAAGAGCTTTGAAATATTATGTGGAAGCTACTAAAGATTTCAGGAAAACTTCCAGTCTATTTGTTTTATTTTCTGGTCCTAGTAAAGGTCAGAAGGATTCTGCTATTTCCGTGGCTTCTTGGTTGAAACTTTTGATTCATCAAGCTTATTTGGAGTCGGGTCAGGCCCTGCCTCAGAGAATTACAGCTCATTCTACTAGATCAGTCTCCACTTTGTGGGCTTTTAAGAACAAAGCTTCAGTTGATCAGATTTGCAAAGCAGCAACTTGGTCCTCTTTCCATACATTTACTAAATTCTACCGTTTTGATGTATTTGCTTCTTCGGAAGCAGTTTTTGGTAGAAAAGTTCTTCAGGCAGCTGTTTCAGTTTGATTCTTCTGCTTTTGATTTAAGTTTTTTCTTTCAATTATGAAAATAAACTTATTGTTTTGGATTGTGGATTATTTTTTTCAGCGGAAAATGGCTGTGTTTATTTTATTCTCTCCCTCTCTAGTGACTCTTGAGTGGAGATCCACATCTTGGGTATTGCTATCCCATACGTCACTAGCTCATGGACTCTTGCCAATTACATGAAAGAAAACATCATTTATGTAAGAACTTGCCTGATAAATTCATTTCTTTCATATTGGCAAGAGTCCATGAGGACCACCCTTTTTTTTTTTTATGGTGGTTATGATTTTTTGTATAAAGCACAATTATTTCCAAATTTCTTTTGTTGATGCTTTCTACTCGTTTCTCACCCCACCTCTTGGCTATTCGTTAAACTGAATTGTGGGTGTGGTGAGGTGTGTATTTATAGGCATTTTGAGGTTTGGGAAACTTTGCCCCGCCTGGTAGGATTGTATATCCCATATGTCACTAGCTCATGGACTCTTGCCAATATAAAAGAAATGAATTTATCAGGCAAGTTCTTACATAAATTGTTTTTTTGCCTCGGCTGAGGCTTCTTTTGGAAGAAGGGTTCTTCAGGCAGTGGTGCCTTCTGTTTAGGTCTACCTGTCTTGTCCCTCCCTTATCATCTGTGTCCTCTAGCTTGGGTATCGATTCCCACTAGTAATTTGATGATTCCGTGGATTCACCATATCTTAGGAAAGAGAACCTAATTTATGCTTGCCCGATAAATGTATTTCTTTCCGGATATGGAGAGTCCACGGCCCACCCTTTATTTAAGACAGTTATTTTTTCTAAAACCTCAGGCACCTCTACACTTTTATGTTATCTTCTTTTTCCATTTTTCCTTCGGCCGAATGACTGGGGATTATAGGTAAGGGAAATGACACACATAGCAGCTTTGCTGTAGTGCTCTCTGCCTCCTGCTGCTGGCCAGGAGTGATATTCCCACTAGTAATTGATGATTCCGTGGACTCACCATATCCGGAAATAAATAAATTTCAGTTAAGCATAAATTATGTTTTTGCCTCAAATGTCCCAAGTATTATTCACACCCCATTGTAAAAGACTTTAAGCAGCAAATCAGTATGCCTGTTCCGGGGCAGGCAAGGGAGCAAGCTTCATGCACACTCATCTTATTCCCCTACTCAGTTTAAGGAAGTTTACTATGAAATCTCTAGAGTTAAGTGAAATATCATGAGATCACAGTAAAAGAGTTCATGACCTCCTCCTTTTTTTTTTTTTTTACCTGCAGCTGGGCAGTAACTGAAAGATAACATTTTACAGAATACTGTAATACGTCCCTTAGAGAGAGTAATCTAATTTTATGCTGTGTCTGCTTCTGTTTGCAGACCAGCAATGATTACTACTATTGCTGATTTTATCAGAGTTTGTATTGATTCTGTCTTGGATTAGGTCTTTTCTGTTGAGCTTATTCTGGTTAAAGGGATAGTCTAGTCAAAATTAAACTTTCATGATTCAGATAGAGCAGGCAATTTTAAGCAACTTTCTAATTTTCTCCTATTATCAATTTTTCTATGTTCTCTTGCTATCTTTATTTGAAAAAGCAAGAATGTAGGCATAGGAGCCAGCCCATTTTTGGTTCAGAACCTAGGTACCACTTTCTGGTTGGTGTCTAAATGTAGCCACCAATCGGCAAGTGCTACCCAGGTTCTGAACAAAAAATGGGCCGGCTCCTATGCTTACATTCAAATTATAGCAAGAGAACAAAGAAAAATTGATAATAGGAGTAAATTAGAAATCGGGGGCAGACCCTTCATGCTGACTTAGATTCACTAGCTGGCTTTTTAGATTCCTTTTCCTTGTTCCAAGACTGGTTAGGCATCCAGGAAGGCTTGGACTGTTCCTGCTTGGTAGAGGGAGAGGAAGGCTTACCCTTGAAATTTCGAAAGGAATGAAAATTACTCTGACGTCCCTTCTGTTTATTTCTCTTATCCTGAGGGAGGAAATGTCCTTTTCCTCCTGTAATGTCGGAAATAATCTCAGCCAAACCAGGTCTTACCCTTGTAAGGAATAGCCAAAAGCTTAGACTTAGACGACACATCCGCAGACCAGGATTTCAACCATAAGGTTCTGCTGGCCAGTATGGCCAAACCAGAAATTTTTTATCCCAATTTGATAACCTGAAGGGAAGCATCCGTAATAAAAGAATTGGCCAAATTAAGAGCCTTGATCCTATCCTGGATCTCTTCAAGGGGAGTGTCTGTTTGAATAGAATCAGACAACGCATCAAACCAGTATGCTGCCACACTAGTGACGGTAGCGATACATACTGCAGGTTGCCATTGTAAACCCTGGTGAATATACATCTTTTTAAGTAACCCCTCCAACTTCTTATCCATAGGATCCTTGAAAGAACATCCTCTATGGGAATAGTAGTTCTCTTAGCTAAAGTGGAGATTGCCCCTTCCACCTTGGGGACTGTCTGCCAAGACTCCTTGATAGAGTCAGCAATAGGAAACATCTTCTTAAAAATAGGGGATGAAGTAAAAGGGATACCTGGTCTCTCCCATTCCTTATCAATAATCTCTGTAGCCTGATCTGGTACAGGAAAACACTCCACCATGGAAGGAACATCAAAATACTTGTTAAGTTTACTAGGCTTCTTAGGGTTGACAACGACAGTAGTGTCAGAGTCGTCCAAGGTAGCCAAAACCTCCTTGAGTAGTAAACTGAGGTGTTCCAGCTTAAACCTGAAGGATACAACTTCAGCATCAGAGGAAGGAACTACACTGTCGGAGTCTGAGATTTCACCCTCAGATGCTACCGAAGTATCCTCCTCCTCAGACTTTTGGGAAGGAACATTCGGAATAGCCACGACCGTGTCAGAAACCTTACTCACTGATTCTTTACATTTCCTCTTGCGCTTTCCCTTCAGCATGGGAAAAGCAGACAACGCATCCGAAACTGCAGAAGACATGAGGGAAGCAATGTCTTGCAAGGGCACTCCGAACGGAGCTTGAGAGGAAGTGAGGGCACTGTATTAGTGGACAATAATAATATTTGGGACACCGGAGGAGAAAACTGCGGCATATCCTGAACTTTGTCAGACTCCTGGACAGCATCCGTCCTAGACGATGTTGGCTCAAAAAGTCTATCCCTGAAATTTAATGTTCTCTCAACACATGAGGAACAGAAAGGGATTGGTGGTTCAATGTTGGCATTCAAACATAAATGACATCTGTCAGCTAAAACAGTCATGATCCATCTTTACAGAATTAAAAGATAAATTACTCAAATTTTTATAAATTTTACACAGAAACAAATCGTTACTGTCCCTTTTTAAAAATGCTTTATTTTAACAGCAAGGAAATAAATTAATGAACGTTTGTGCAAAAATTAATTTAAACAGTTATAACTCTAACAGCCTCTACACCTCAGCAGTTCATGCTGAGGAGCCTACCTGCGATACAAAACACGGTACAGTAAGGGCCCAAAGATGAACACAATTCCGGTTTTCAACCTGAGCTTAGAAATAAGGTCCCTTGGATATAAGGAGGACACCAACTGTGACCGCGATGGAAACTCTCTTCTCGATATACAGGAAGTGGAGAGGAAAGCTTGAAAAAGAAATATGAAGTACGTCACAAAACTCCGCCACTCGTTGCGCGCAATTAAACAAACCTCCCGGTCGGTATTTGTACAAAAGAAAACCGCCGGGAGTAAATTAAAAAAACACCAACCACCATTAAAATGCCTGACTCCTTGTCCCCAGCAGATCACTAGGTTTGAGAGGTCCTCTCCCTCACATGGACCTGTGGGAAAAATAATAAGACTGGATATTCTGTATAATAAGGGCAGCATTTGTATTATACATTATGGGAGGCGCAGTGAGAATTATGTACCACACGTTCCCATTGCTTAAAAGCCACCATTGCTCTACTTAAGAGACTGAAATGGACTACGGCTACACCCTAGAGGAAAAACAGCACATACTTGTACTGCAAATAAAATAATAAAATCTAGACACCTAACTTTACCACTTCTTTACTCTTACGTACGCAATGATAATGACTGGGGTTGGAGGGAAGGGAGGTGATATTTAACAGCTTTGCTGTGGTGCTCTTTGCCGCCTCCTGCTGGGCAGGAGTGATATTCCCAATAGTAATTAGATGATCTGTGGACTCACTGTGTCATTAGAAAGAAATAGAAAGTGCAAAGTTTAAATATAATACAACTTGAAGGACTCAATCTGAAGTCTAAAGCAACAAAGTGTAAATGTAACAAAACTCATGCAGTGCTATATTGCACTGGGCTTGACTATTTCACATACAGAAATGCTACTCGATAAGTATAGCAAAATCTACATTCTTGAGAGATCTTGCCATGCTGGAGGATCATTTTAGATCATATTATCTAGGCAGAGAGCACGCAATGGAGAGAAATTGCACAAAATCTTTTTGGATTTTTTTTTTTTTTTTTACCCTATATCGTACTATAAATGTATCTTCTTTACATAATGAACCCTGCATAATGAAATGCGCATCTCAAGGTAAAGTTATTGTTTAATTCTTTGAGGGCCCTTGCTGTACTGACAAGACTTTGTAGATCATCTAACCTGAGCGAAAGAGTTCAGCCCCTTCGGAAGCCTCTGTCCGTTAGCTGGGTATCAGCATGTACCTGTGTGAAATTTTGAATTTGCTGAACTTTAATCTTTCATACTGTTGACTATGGTTGGATTTAGGTTGGAAATTTAATTTTATTAGTGGACCCAGGCAGTACAATCCCTTGAGCAAACATATCTTTCTTGGGTACTTCAAATTTTTTTGCACAGACTTTTTTTTCCTGTTTTGGGTTACAATGTTTAAGACTTGGAAAAGTTATCTTAAAGGGACACTGAACCCACATTTTTTCTTTTGTGATTCAGATAGAGTATGCAATTTTAAGCCATTTTCTAATTTACTCCTATTAGCAAATGTTCTTCATTTGAGAAAGAGAAAGTCCTATATGGGTCTAATGTGGAATCTGTTTAGAGATTTTGTGTAGGTCTGTTATCTTATTCATTATTTAAAGAGTAAGTCTAGGCCTAGCCATTCATGGGGCAGCCATTTATTTTTATTTTACCAAAAACTTGCACTAAGCAATAAGCACCCTGGTGAGAGTGCTGGTCTCTGTATTTTCTTCCACAAAACTCTGATAGCATGTCTAGACTTTCCCTTTTTCTTTTTGTATTAAAGTGTGTAACGCGTCCGCTGCACACAGTTCAGGTTGATGTGATTGTTATTCTAAAGGTGTGTTAGTGACATATATGTGAGGGAACTGTCAGAAGGTTCAAAGCCTGTTCTCAGACATCTCAATTTGCTCCCTCTTGCTGAGCTATTGCAAGCCTTTGCTTTAGGTTGATTAGTCCCTAGGGCAAGACTATGCCATCTTAGCTTTTGCTTTGTACACCTGTTTGGTAATTAACTTGGATCTCAGTGCTCCAAAATTAAGTCTGTCGATTTGAGCCTGTGTCCTTGCATTATGAACAATAGGATCCCTGGTACCTAACATTTACTATGTTCATCCCTGCTTGATAGCTGACTGTCTGTTGACCAGTAGACTCTTTGACCTGAATTTGCATTTGACCCCCATGTTACCTTTTGACCAAGTGTTTGATTTTTTTTTTTTTTTTGGTTGAGAGTCTATTAGTTGAGGTCTTGGACCTCTGTGGGCTCTTTTGATTGGTATTGCTTAATTTGAGTAGTCTGATATTCCTTTTATAATAGTTTGAATGTGTTCATTAATTTTTGGCACTCATGGTCATTGCAATTCCCTGCAACTAGGTTAGACTTAGAGCCACACCTTGGATGGTAATTTGCTGATTCTAGTGTTTTAGTATGTTTGATAGGGTTTTCTTTTCGTGTTTTTGTGACTTTCTCTGAAGCTAAGATCAGTTAAATCAGTTAAAAAATACTTTTTTTTATAATTTCACAAAGTATTCTTTTATACACTGCTTTACTTTAAAGGGACATGAAACCCCAATTTTTTAGGATTACAATAGATTTTTAAGCAACTTTCCAATTTACTTATATAACAATTTGCTTCAATCTCCGGATTTATTGAAGGAGAAGCATTGCACTACTTGGCGATATCTCAAAACAATGGTAAGCCAATGGCAAGAGGTATATATGTGGAGCCATCAATCAGCAGCCAGCTCCTGAGCCTATCTAGATATGATTTTAATCAAAGGATACCAAGACAAACGAAGCAAATAAGATAAGTAAATTGGAAAGTTGTTTAATATTATATGCTCTATCTGAATCATGAAAGAAAAATTGTGGGTTTCATGTCCTTTTAAGATAAAATATGTTGAAATTGTGGTGGTTATTAAGTTAAGCCTTGGTTGTAGGGTGTTAGGCTTCTGAGGATGTTGAGATTGTCATCTGTTGGTGCATTCATTGATGTTATTTTGTCCACTTTTTGGTACTTTAGACTTGGGCAATGCTTATTTTAAAGTACTAGTAAGAATGGAGATCCACCAGGATGTGGAAGAGTTGACTCACAGCAGACATTTGTGTCCCTAATTTGGATTTGCGGGCTGCTGTGCAATAGTGAGAGCTGTGCCTTATTGCTGCATATGCAGATTAGGGATAAAGTTTCAAAAGAGCAAAGCATATTTAGAGGGTACTAACAGAGTGACTGTTTTGTGTGGGGTTGCATTTGTTTAAGGTGCCACATACTTTAATACTCTTGACAGACAGTGTTAATGGTGTAATAAAAATAATAGTCCACCTATGGTCCCACTGCCTGATATCTGTGGGGACTTAGTTGGATAGAAAGTAAGGTTAAAATTGACTTGAGGTGGGGTGCAAACTATGTAGGGTCCAGTGCTGTGCTGGGTTCGTCAGCAAAATTTGCAATGAACAGAGGTTCAATTATTGCAGGGCACCATCTTTGAATACTGGCTTTAGCTCTGTTTCTGTGCGCCGACTGGCCAGGTGTCTGGCTGACGGACTCTTCCTTTAAAGAGTCAGTAAAGTCAAAATTAAACTTTCATGATTCAGACATATGTGCAATTTTAGACAACTTTCCAATTTACTTCTCATCTTATTTTGCTTTGTTTTATTGGTATCCTTGGTTGAAAAGCATGCATAGATGGGCTACAGAGTAGCAATGCATTACTGGGAGCTATCTACTGTTTAGTAACTACGCATAAAAACTTCTGTTCTTTGGCTAACCCAATGTGTTCAGCTAGCTCCCAATAGTGCATTGCTGCTCCGTCAAGAACGGATACCAAGAGAATGAAAAAAATGTTGATAGAAATATATTGGAAAGTTGTTTAAAATTGTATGCTCTATCTGAATCATGAAAGAAAAATGTTGGGTTTCATGTCCCATTTAAAGTTTTGGTGTTCCCTTATGCACAGTTAGTGAAGGTGATACTCCACTGTGTGAAGTCAGACTCCACCACCTTAGACTTGATGTTTTAGAGCTCTGAAGTATTTGGAAATCCCTAGGAAAATCAAGAAATCAATCAATTATGATACTAGGAAGGGCCTAAAAGTTTCCACAATTCTATCAGCTAATTGGATTTGTTCTCTGATTTTGAGGCTTATTATCTTTTTTTTTATGAAAAAACAACTCCTTTTTAAAATCAGGGTTCATTCCACTTGAATGGTTGCACCTTCCTTGGCCTGTCATCAAGAAGCTTTAGTTGGAACTGTGATGCAAGACAGCCATGTGGTCTTCTCAGCATATTTTCACTACATTGTACCAGTTTTATATCTTTGCCCCAGCGCAAGCTGATAGAAAGGTGTTACAGCCTGTACTTCCTCTTTTTGTATGCAGACGTTTTCTTCCCTTCCCATCTTTCCTAAGATCCAGCTTTGGTAATGAATCCATGGAGGCCCATTTATCAAGCTCCGTATGGAGCTTGTGGGCCCGTGTTTCTGGAGAATCTTCAGACCCGCCAGAAACACCAGTTATGAAGCAGCGGCCTAAAGACCGCTGCTCCATAACCCTGTCCACCTGCTCTGAGCAGGCGGACAGGAATCGCCACAATTCAACCCGATCAAGTACGATCGGGTTGATTGACACCCAGCTGCTGGTGCAATGCTGAATACGGAGAGCGTATTGCTCTCCGCATTCAGCGAGTTCTTGCGGACCTGATCCGCACTGTCGGATCAGGTCCGCAAGACCTTTGATAAATAGACCTCATGGTATGGATATGGTTCTTTAAGACCAAGAAAAAATGAACAAAAACAGATTTATACTTGCCAATAAATCAATTTATTCATACTTTAGTTCAAACCCTTCATTTTATGTTTTATGGTTCAAACTTCCTCATATAGTGATATGTATAAAATCTTACTTTATTACTGTATACAAGATTTTTATTTTTTTAAATTTAAAATAAGTCTGAAAGTTTATTCAACTCACACTTGTCTTTATTTTATAGGTTTATTCTCCAGTTCTTCAACCAATGAAAATATTATTTTTTTAAAAAGGGTTTTCTGTAATTTAGAACACTATGGAGATAGAAAATGTATTTTCTCCAACATAGGTGTGTCCGGTCCACGGCGTCATCCTTACTTGTGGGATATTCTCTTCCCCAACAGGAAATGGCAAAGAGCCCAGCAAAGCTGGTCACATGATCCCTCCTAGGCTCCGCCTACCCCAGTCATTCTCTTTGCCGTTGTACAGGCAACATCTCCACGGAGATGGCTTAGAGTTTTTTAGTGTTTAACTGTAGTTTTTTATTATTCAATCAAGAGTTTGTTATTTTGAAATAGTGCTGGTATGTACTATTTACTCAGAAACAGAAAAGAGATGAAGATTTCTGTTTGTATGAGGAAAATGATTTTAGCAACCGTAACTAAAATCCATGGCTGTTCCACACAGGACTGTTGAGAGCAATTAACTTCAGTTGGGGGAACAGTGTGCAGTCTCTTGCTGCTTGAGGTATGACACATTCTAACAAGACGATGTAATGCTGGAAGCTGTCATTTTCCCTATGGGATCCGGTAAGCCATATTTATTACGATCGTAAATAAGGGCTTTACAAGGGCTTATTTAGACTGTAGACTTTTCTGGGCTAAATCGATTCATTATTAGCACATATTTAGCCTTGAGGAATCATTTTATCTGGGTATTTTGATATAATAATATCGGCAGGCACTGTATTAGACACCTTATTTCTTAGGGGCTTTCCCAAAGCATAAGCAGAGTCTCATTTTCGCGCCGGTGTGGCGCACTTGTTTTTGAGAGGCATGGCATGCAGTCGCATGTGAGAGGAGCTCTGATACTTAGAAAAGACTTTCTGAAGGCGTCATTTGGTATCGTATTCCCCTTTGGGCTTGGTTGGGTCTCAGCAAAGCAGATACCAGGGACTGTAAAGGGGTTAAAGCTTATAACGGCTCCGGTTCCGTTATTTTAAGGGTTAAAGCTTCCAAATTTGGTGTGCAATATTTTTAAGGCTTTAAGACACTGTGGTGAAAATTTGGTGATTTTTGAACAATTCCTTCATGTTTTTTCGCAATTGCAGTAACAAAGTGTGTTCAGTTTAAAATTTAAAGTGACAGTAACGGTTTTATTTTAAAACGTTTTTTGTACTTTCTTATCAAGTTTATGCCTGTTTAACATGTCTGAACTACCAGATAGACTGTGTTCTGAATGTGGGGAAGCCAGAATTCCTATTCATTTAAATAAATGTGATTTATGTGATAATGACAATGATGCCCAAGATGATTCCTCAAGTGAGGGGAGTAAGCATGGTACTGCATCATTCCCTCCTTCGTCTACACGAGTCTTGCCCACTCAGGAGGCCCCTAGTACATCTAGCGCGCCAATACTCCTTACTATGCAACAATTAACGGCTGTAATGGATAATTCTGTCAAAAACATTTTAGCCAAAATGAACCCTTGTCAGCGTAAGCGTGGCTGCTCTGTTTTAGTTACTGAAGAGCATGACGACGCTGATATTAATATCTCTGAAGGGCCCCTAATCCAGTTTGAGGGGGCCAGGGAGGTTTTGTCTGAGGGAGAAATTACTGATTCAGGGAACATTTCTCATCAGGCTGAATCTGATGTGATTACATTTAAATTTAAGTTGGAACATCTCCGCATTTTGCTTAAGGAGGTATTATCCACTCTGGATGATTGTGAAAAGTTGGTCATTCCAGAGAAACTATGTAAAATGGACAAGTTCCTAGAGGTGCCGGGGCTCCCAGAAGCTTTTCCTATACCCAAGCGGGTGGCGGACATTGTTAATAAAGAATGGGAAAGGCCCGGTATTCCTTTCGTCCCTCCCCCCATATTTAAAAAATTGTTTCCTATGGTCGACCCCAGAAAGGACTTATGGCAGTCAGTCCCCAAGGTCGAGGGAGCGGTTTCTACTTTAAACAAACGCACCACTATACCCATAGAGGATAGTTGTGCTTTCAAAGATCCTATGGATAAAAAATTAGAAGGTTTGCTTAAAAAGATGTTTGTTCAGCAGGGTTACCTTCTACAACCCATTTCATGCATTGTCCCTGTCACTACAGCTGCATATTTCTGGTTTGATGAACTGATTAAGGTGCTCGATAGTGATTCTCCTCCTTATGAGGAGATTATGGACAGAATCAATGCTCTCAAATTGGCTAATTCTTTCACTCTAGACGCCACTTTGCAAGTGGCTAGGTTAGCGGCTAAGAATTCTGGGTTTGCTATTGTGGCGCGCAGAGCGCTTTGGTTGAAATCTTGGTCGGCTGATGCGTCTTCCAAGAACAAGTTACTAAACATTCCTTTCAAGGGGAAAACGCTGTTTGGCCCTGACTTGAAAGAGATTATCTCTGATATCACTGGGGGTAAGGGCCACGCCCTTCCTCAGGATAGGCCTTTCAAGGCAAAAAATAGACCTAATTTTCGTCCTTTTCGTAAAAACGGACCAGCCCAAAGTGCTACGTCCTCTAAGCAAGAGGGTAATACTTCTCAAGCCAAGCCAGCTTGGAGACCAATGCAAGGCTGGAACAAGGGAAAGCAGGCCAAGAAACCTGTCACTGCTACCAAGACAGCATGAAATATTGGCCCCCGATCCGGGACCGGATCTGGTGGGGGGCAGACTCTCTCTCTTCGCTCAGGCTTGGGCAAGAGATGTTCTGGATCCTTGGGCGCTAGAAATAGTCTCCCAGGGTTATCTTCTGGAATTCAAGGGACTTCCCCCAAGGGGGAGGTTCCACAGGTCTCAGTTGTCTTCAGACCACATAAAAAGACAGGCGTTCTTACATTGTGTAGAAGACCTGTTAAAAATGGGAGTGATTCATCCTGTTCCATTAAGAGAACAAGGGATGGGGTTCTACTCCAATCTGTTCATAGTTCCCAAAAAAGAGGGAACGTTCAGACCAATCTTAGATCTCAAGATCTTAAACAAATTTCTCAAGGTCCCATCGTTCAAGATGGAAACCATTCGAACTATCCTTCCTTCCATCCAGGAAGGTCAATTCATGACCACGGTGGATTTAAAGGATGCGTATCTACATATTCCTATCCACAAGGAACATCATCGGTTCCTAAGGTTTGCATTCCTGGACAAACATTACCAGTTTGTGGCGCTTCCTTTCGGATTAGCCACTGCTCCAAGGATTTTCACAAAGGTACTAGGGTCCCTTCTAGCGGTACTAAGACCAAGGGGCATTGCAGTAGTACCTTACCTGGACGACATTCTGATTCAAGCGTCGTCCCTCCCTCGAGCAAAGGCTCACACGGACATCGTCCTGGCCTTTCTCAGATCTCACGGCTGGAAAGTGAACGTGGAAAAGAGTTCTCTATCCCCGTCAACAAGGGTTCCCTTCTTGGGAACAATTATAGACTCCTCAGAAATGAGGATTTTTCTAACAGAGGCCAGAAAGACAAAGCTTCTGGACTCTTGTCGGATACTTCACTCCGTTCCTCTTCCTTCCGTAGCTCAGTGCATGGAAGTGATCGGGTTGATGGTAGCGGCAATGGACATAGTTCCTTTTGCGCGCATTCATCTAAGACCATTACAACTGTGCATGCTCAGTCGGTGGAATGGGGACTATACAGACTTGTCTCCAAAGATACAAGTAAATCAGAGGACCAGAGACTCACTCCGTTGGTGGCTGTCCCTGGACAACCTGTCACGAGGGATGACATTCCGCAGACCAGAGTGGGTCATTGTCACGACCGACGCCAGTCTGATGGGCTGGGGATCCCTGAAAGCTCAGGGTCTTTGGTCTCGGGAAGAATCTCTTCTACCGATAAATATTCTGGAACTGAGAGCGATATTCAATGCTCTCAAGGCTTGGCCTCAGCTAGCGAGGACCAAGTTCATTCGGTTTCAATCAGACAACATGACGACTGTTGCGTACATCAACCATCAGGGGGGAACAAGGAGTTCCCTAGCGATGGAAGAAGTGACCAAGATCATTCTATGGGCGGAGTCTCACTCCTGCCACCTGTCTGCTATCCACATCCCGGGAGTGGAAAATTGGGAAGCGGATTTTCTGAGTCGTCAGACATTGCATCCGGGGGAGTGGGAACTCCATCCGGAAATCTTTGCCCAAGTCACTCAACTATGGGGCATTCCAGACATGGATCTGATGGCCTCTCGTCAGAACTTCAAAGTTCCTTGCTACGGGTCCAGATCCAGGGATCCCAAGGCGGCTCTAGTGGATGCACTAGTAGCACCTTGGACCTTCAAACTAGCTTATGTGTTCCCGCCGTTTCCTCTCATCCCCAGGCTGGTAGCCAGGATCAATCAGGAGAGGGCGTCGGTGATCTTGATAGCTCCTGCGTGGCCACGCAGGACTTGGTATGCAGATCTGGTGAATATGTCATCGGCTCCACCTTGGAAGCTACCTTTGAGACGAGACCTTCTTGTTCAGGGTCCGTTCGAACATCCGAATCTGGTTTCACTCCAGCTGACTGCTTGGAGATTGAACGCTTGATTTTATCGAAGCGAGGTTTCTCAGATTCTGTTATCGATACTCTTGTTCAGGCCAGAAAGCCTGTAACTAGAAAGATTTACCACAAAATTTGGAAAAAATATATCTGTTGGTGTGAATCTAAAGGATTCCCTTGGGACAAGGTTAAGATTCCTAGGATTCTATCCTTCCTTCAAGAAGGATTGGAAAAAGGATTATCGGCAAGTTCCCTGAAGGGACAGATTTCTGCCTTGTCGGTGTTACTTCACAAAAAACTGGCAGCTGTGCCAGATGTTCAAGCCTTTGTTCAGGCTCTGGTTAGAATCAAGCCTGTTTACAAACCTTTGACTCCTCCTTGGAGTCTCAATTTAGTTCTTTCAGTTCTTCAGGGGGTTCCGTTTGAACCCTTACATTCCGTTGATATTAAGTTATTATCTTGGAAAGTTTTGTTTTTAGTTGCAATTTCTTCTGCTAGAAGAGTTTCAGAATTATCTGCTCTGCAGTGTTCTCCTCCTTATCTGGTGTTCCATGCAGATAAGGTGGTTTTACGTACTAAACCTGGTTTTCTTCCAAAAGTTGTTTCTAACAAAAACATTAACCAGGAGATTATCGTACCTTCTCTGTGTCCGAAACCAGTTTCAAAGAAGGAACGCTTGTTGCACAATTTGGATGTTGTTCTCGCTCTAAAATTCTATTTAGATGCTACAAAGGATTTTAGACAAACATCTTCCTTGTTTGTTGTTTATTCAGGTAAAAGGAGAGGTCAAAAAGCAACTTCTACCTCTCTCTCTTTTTGGATTAAAAGCATCATCAGATTGGCTTACGAGACTGCCGGACGGCAGCCTCCCGAAAGAATCACAGCTCATTCCACTAGGGCTGTGGCTTCCACATGGGCCTTCAAGAACGAGGCTTCTGTTGATCAGATATGTAGGGCAGCGACTTGGTCTTCACTGCACACTTTTACCAAATTTTACAAGTTTGATACTTTTGCTTCTTCTGAGGCTATTTTTGGGAGAAAGGTTTTGCAAGCCGTGGTGCCTTCCATTTAGGTGACCTGATTTGCTCCCTCCCTTCATCCGTGTCCTAAAGCTTTGGTATTGGTTCCCACAAGTAAGGATGACGCCGTGGACCGGACACACCTATGTTGGAGAAAACAGAATTTATGTTTACCTGATAAATTTCTTTCTCCAACGGTGTGTCCGGTCCACGGCCCGCCCTGGTTTTTTAATCAGGTCTGATAATTTATTTTCTTTAACTACAGTCACCACGGTACCATATGGTTTCTCCTATGCTATTATTCCTCCTTAACGTCGGTCGAATGACTGGGGTAGGCGGAGCCTAGGAGGGATCATGTGACCAGCTTTGCTGGGCTCTTTGCCATTTCCTGTTGGGGAAGAGAATATCCCACAAGTAAGGATGACGCCGTGGACCGGACACACCGTTGGAGAAAGAAATTTATCAGGTAAACATAAATTCTGTTTTTTTTGTGCTAATTTGGTCTATGGGGATATGATTGTGTATATTTGTTTCTTGCAGACCCTCCAGACAAGCCTACAAACTTGACATGCATTATGTATGATAAAGAGAAGATGACCTGTACATGGAACCCTGGCAAGCCAACTCTTCTAAACACCACCTATACGCTGAAACACAAATGGTAAATATCTCCTGTTGGATACAATATGCAGTAACACATTTTAAATAACTGAATTAAATACCCAGTGGGAATTTTCAGTGTTATTTACTTCTGCTGACATCCAAGGAGGAATATCAGGTTTCTGTAAAATACAGCTTATGCTTTTTACACTCCGATAATTTGTACACTCTGTGGATAAGTAATAGTTATTTGTTGGTAAAGCAGGCTGCTGGTGGAGTAATTCCTGCCTATTTAGTGCACCTTCTGTAATGGATTTTTTAGCAGATTCCATTACACGCACAGTAGCAACCACAAGCTTCAAAAGCTTATGTGCAGTACAATACATGTCCCATATATCCATGCTGTGATATCATTATTTTTTCTATATTTATATTTTTTGCCAAAAAATGGGTAACATGCAAGTGTCTTGAGCACTGGATGGCAGTAAACACTAATGCCATCTACTGCTCTTGCCAATGTATAACATTAAAGGAATTCTTGCTGCCATATCGTGCTCCTGACACATGCCCTCTCCTTAGCCTACCTACTTGAGAGAATGAAGCAAATTTGGTAATAGAAGAAAAGAGGAAACTTTTTAAAAATTGTACGCTCTATCTGAATCCATAAAGAAAAAGGTTGGAGTTCAAGTCCATATGGAACTTGGGCCACTGCAAGTATCTGAAGGAGAGTTGCTGCACAACATGTGCAAACAGGTGAGCACTGGAGTGTAGTGAAAGCTAGATTTCAACATGGCGGCATCTATGACTAGAGGAAGGTGGGAAATGGCCGCAATACTGTGCTGATAAAATGTATTTAGTGTTTAATGTCCCTTTTTAATTTTACATTTCCATAACTTTTATGAAGGCTTTCCATTGGTGCCGCTATTTATTTATTTTTATTTTGTAAGCGCTTCATAAGAATTTATTGTACAGTGTAATTAAGACAGAGGGAGAACCTTTGTATTAGCTAAAGGGACATTATACTGTAAAAGTGGTTTCCCCTTAATGTGTTCCCAATGACTTGTTATGGTAGCTGCAATGTATATCAGGTATGGGAAATTGCTATTTTAGTTTTATTTTTGTATACAAAAAATCTGTTTTGCTGATTGAGGCCTCAATTCATTGTTCTATTTCTCTGTACATTAAAGCCTCCATATCTTCTTCTGTGTCTATACACAATGGCCAATTGTGAAAAAGAAAAATTGTAATAACTCTTTACCAACCCCCCACTGTGAATTTGATTGCTGCTTACCATATCTTGTTTATGTAGTGTTTCTATAGAGAATACTAAAGTATTCATATTGTCAGTAAAGGTGGTGGTTTCAACAGACGTAAGCAGCTATTTTTAATGACAATATAAGGGTAAAGGAGCAATTTATAAACAATGTTATGCACTGCAGCATCTAAAACAGATCAATCTGCACACAATAAAGCGGAGAAAAAATTTCAGCTACACATCCAACTTTACCACCTTTATTCAACAGACACCCAGGTGTTCACCCATACCCACCCCTTATGTGCTGTCCCACTTTTAGCCACACCTGCCAGATGCTCTTCTACTCTTAGGTGCACTCACCCACCAGACACTCTAACATTTTTACATGCATCTACAAGGCTCCTCCACTCTTTTTTTACCTGTGTACTTAAGGATACCTTTCATCCATATTGGGTATTCTTTTACACACACACACACACGCGCGCGCGCGCATACACACATACACACACACACACACACACACACACACACACACACATACACACACACACACACACACACGCGCGCGCATACACACACATGCATGCACACACACACACACCCCAGGAGCTTTCCCACTATGTAGGCTCTCACTCATACACAGACACTTTCCTACACTTACACACATACATGCAATTATGTAATACCTGTCTATTATACAGGTGCACTTTCCCCCTTAAAAAAAATCTCCATGTAATCTCTAATAGATACCATAAACTCTCCCTATTCACACAACCCCATTGTAACTCATGACATTCAAACACAGATGCGCTAAGGACCTTTAGAGACATCCATTATAATTAGCACATTGCTGCTGCACACTGTGTGTGTATATGACCATCTGGGATATTAAAGGGACACTAAACCCAAAATCTTTCTTTCATGATTCAGATAGAAAATATGATTTTAAACAACATCCTAATTTACTTCTATTATCTAGTTTGCTTCATTCTTTAGATATCCTTTGTTGAAGAAATAGCAATGCACATGGGTGAGCCAATCACACAAGCCATCTATGTGCAGCCACCAATCAGAAGCTACTGAGCCTATCTAGATATGCTTTCCAGCAAAGGATGTTAAGAGAATGAAGCAAATTAGATATTAGAAGTAAATTAGAAAGTTGTTTAAAATGAAAAGCTCTTTCTAAATCATGAAAGAAAAAATGTGGATTTCATGTCCCTTTAAGAGAGTAATAAAATTGAGAATCTCAAAAAAAGGTTCTTCCAGGAAAATGCTTTTACAGTTGCAGTTACAGATATAAGTTAGTCTTATATCTATGCAAGATTCAAAGGACATTCTTACCTACCCCTTTATCCTTTTTCTTTCTACCTACAACTGACAGAATAAAAAACAATGCTTTTTTAAGCCAATTCACAGGTGAACGTTTATAACTTTCTTAAAGGGATACTAACCCCACATTTTTTCTTTCATGATTCAGAGCATGCAATTTTAAACAACTTTCTAATTTACTCCTATTATCAATTTTTATTTGTTCTCATGTTATCTTGATTTGAAAAAGCAGTAATTAAAGGTTAGGAGCCAGCCCATACTAATTGCTCTGTGTTTATAAGCCATTGTGGAACCCCCTCTTACGTTATGTACCTCTTGTACTAAAAGGGCCTTACAATGTAAAAAGCATATTTTAAGTAAAGAAAATGTGCCTAAGGATGATTCTCAGTCTGAAGAGAATCAGGATATGGCATCCAATTCTCCCCAAGTGTCACAATCTTTAACGCCCACACAAGCAATGCCAAGTACCTCTAGTGCGTCTAATTCTTTTACTCTGCAGGAGATGGCTGCAGTTATATCAACTACCCTTACAGAGGTGTTATCTAAATTAACATTTTTACAAGGTAAACGCAGTAGGTCAGGTATTAATGTGAATACTGAATCCTCTGATGCTTTATTGGCTATTTCCGACGTACCCTCTCAGGGATTTGCTGCCTGAGGGAGAACTTTCAGATTCAGGAAAGATGATATCTCAGACAGATTCGGACGTCATGTCCTTTAAATTTAAGCTGGAACGCTTCCGCCTGTTACTTCGGGAGGTTTTAGCGACTCTGGATGATTGTGACCCTATTGTGATACCACCAGAGAAATTGTGTAAGATGGACAAATATCTAGAGGTGACTACTTACACTGATGTTTTTCCGGTTCCTAAAAGAATTTCGGAAATTGTAAAAAAGGAATGGGATAGACCAGGTATACCGTTCTCTCCTCCTCCTCCTAATTTTAAGAAAATGTTTCCCATATCAGACACCATTCGGGACTCTTGGCAGTTGGTCCCTAAGGTGGAGGGAGCTATATCTACCCTGGCTAAGCGTACAACTATACCTATTGAGGACAGTTGTGCTTTCAAAAACCCTATGGATAAGAAGTTAGAGGGTCTTCTAAAGAAATTATTTATTCATCAGGGTTTTCTTTTACAACGTACAGCCTGCATTGCTCCAGTTACTAATGCAGCAGCTTTTTGGTTTGATGCTCAAGAAGAGTCTCTTAAGGTTGAGACCCCATTAGAGGATATTTTGGATAGAATTAAGGCTCTCTAGCGCCCGCTGCTGCTACAAAGACAGCATGAAGGGACGGCCCCCGATCCGGGACTGGATCTGGTAGGGGCAGACTTTCTTTATTTGCTCAGGCTTGGGCAAGAGATGTTCAGGACCCATGGGCATTAGAAATTGTGCCCCACGGGTATCATCTAGAATTAAAGGATTTTCTCCCAAGAGGGAGATTTCATCTTTCACGATTGTCTGTAGACCAGATAAAAAGAGAGGCATTCTTACGCTGTGTAGAAGACCTCCCTACCATGGGAGTAATTTGTCCCGTTCCAAAACTGGAACAGGGACAGGGGTTTTACTCAAATCTTTTCGTGGTTCCCAAAAAAGAGGGAATTTTCAGACCCATTTTAGATCTCAAGTGTCTAAACAAGTTTCTCAGAGTCCCATCGTTCAAAATGGAGACTATACGAACAATCTTACCAATGATCCAGGAGGGTCAATATATGACTACCGTGGACTTGAAGGATGCATACCTTCATATCCCTATCAACAAGGATCATCATCAGTTCCTAAGGTTTGCCTTCCTGGACAAACATTATCAGTTTGTGGCTCTTCCCTTCGGGTTGGCCACAGCACCCAGAATCTTCACAAAGGTTCTAGGATCTCTTCTAGCGATTCTCAGACCGCGGGGAATAGCAGTGGCGCCTTATCTGGACGATATTCTGATTCATGTACTAACCCTAGCTAAGCTTAAAAGCTGTGTGTATGTGTGTGTGTGTGTGTGTCTGTATATGTGTATGTATATATATATATATATATATATATATATATATATATATATATATATATATATATTCACTCTCACTCACTCTCACACTCTCACTCACTCTCACACTCTCACTCACTCTCTCATACAAGTGTGTGTGTAAGTTCTTAGTGGATCTCAGTACTTTTCTGAGATCTAGACTTATGTGATATATAGGGGCCTATCTATCAAGCTCCGAACTGAGCTTGACGGCCCGTGTTTCTGGCGAGTCTTCAGACTCGCCAGAAACACAAGTTATGGAGCAGCGGTCACAAAGACCGCTGCTCCATCCTGTCCGCCTGCTCTGAGCAGACAGGAATTGCCGGAACCGTACTCGATCGGGTTGAATTCCGGCGATTCCTGTCCGCTCAGAGCAGGGGATGGCAATCAACCCGATCGGGTTGATTGCCATTCCCTGCTCTGAGCGGACAGGAATCGCCGGAATTCAATCCGATCGAGTACGATCGGGTTGATTGACACCCCCTGCTGGCGACCCATTGGCCGGGAGTCTGCAGGGGGCGGCGTTGCACCAGCAGCTCACAAGAGCAGCTGGTGCAATGCTGAATACGGAGAGCGTATTACTCTCCGCATTCAGCGATGTCTTGTGGACCTGATCTGCACTGTCGGATCAGGTTCGCAAGACATTTGTTAAATTGGCCTCATAGTCTCTACTACTTTCACTTTTTGGGTATTTCACTTTCTTGGATGTTTTGTTAGGGTTTCATTTGAATGTATTTTCTTCCTATTTTCAGCACAACTGACTGGTTTTGTTTTTTTCATTCTATTTTTGCTAATTTTAGCAAGGAATTTTGAGACTCTTATCTTGTATTTGAAACAATTAAATGTATTTCAGCCTCCGTTTTTGTTGTCTTATTTTATTTCTTTTTGTGGTCACCCTTATGTTAAGAGGTACTTCTTGGTATTAATATCTCATCTTGTAAGCATTAGCTAGGTGGTGCCAAGATAATTCGAGTTTTAATAATCAACCTATATAACCTATATAATGCTTACAAAGGTTCCCATCCCTTGCTATTTTATCCTATGATGGACAGTCTAGGATTGAGGGATAAGGAACTGAGGTCATCCTTCATATAGATTTAAGGGGAGTGGTTATTTCTGTCCATGCCACCTTCTGATGGGGTCTCATCTGGTAACCATTAACTAGGTATTAGGACAAGATATAGAAATGTCTGCTGTTGATGATTATATATATATATATATATATATATATATATATATATATATATATATATATATATATATATATATATATATATATATATATATATATATAAAGAGAGAGAGATTGTATTTTCTTACATTTTAAGCTACATGTTGATTTTTTAATATAATGTATTCACTTTGTTTCCCTTTTTAAAGGCCTCTGGAAGAGGACCGAGACAGTTGTATTCCACAAGGTGGTGTAAATGACACCTGTACAATTTCCAAAAATGCAGTGTCTCTATTTTTTATCAACAACATCTTCTCAGTTGAAGCTAAAAATGTTCTTGGAACCAGAGTATCAGATGAAATCGTTTTAGATGCTGCATCTGTAGGTTAGTTTTATATTTTTGTTCTTTGTCCTTTTTGTCACTTGCATAATAAATTGTCGTCTATATATTTTAAAGGGACAGTAAACACTTTGTAATAACATTTGTTGTGTTGCTATAAAATAACATATCAGACAAGTTTATATGTTTTTGTTGCCTTATTTGGAGAAGCCAGACTTGGCTTTAGTCTGCAGACAACAAGGCTAGCCACTGTTATAATGTTAGTATAAAGTACATTGTTTTGCAGTTGTTATCAGTTAAAGCCAATTAATGACAGGTATGTAGCAGGGTTAGTCTTCATAAGTCTGCAGGGTGCATTTAAAGTTGTGAGAATTATAAAATCCACAATTTTTAGAGCTAAGTCACATAAATAGGGGCAAAATAAATCATATATTGCAACGCTGTTTCATGACACATAACTAAACATTTTATAGCTACAGTTACTTTTATGTTGTAATTTTTGTGAAATGTAATTGTTTCTTTACTATTAACTCTTTTCCATAATATCCGTTTTATAGTCAAGCCTAATGCTCCTGTTATCACATCTCTGGTCTCTACTTCCGAGTTGCCAAATGCTTTAAAAATAATGTGGGACAATCCAATGAAAGACATTCCAGATATGAAGATGATATATAACATTAGATATCGCCCAAATATCAGCAGCCAATGGGAACAGGTAACTGATCACTTTGTATTTTGTAGAATTAAATCATCATGTAAAATAATAATAATGAGACAGGTACTTTTGGCCTCGGAGCAAGACCACTTGAAGGTCTGTTTGTAATGGGTTGTGACTCTGTGTGTAATTTAATATTTTTTTTATATCTGATATTTATCAATAAATATTTTTCAGTTTGGGCACTTTGCTGCTTTGGTAAATCTAATTGCATTGTTCTGCCCAGTGCTTATAACTGTGCATGCCTTCCTAACACTTGTGAGTGTGATGCTTTGAGAGCTCGCCCTAGTCAATTTGTATTCAGTTGTTAAAATAAATACCAAGATGCAAAAAGGACAAATAGAATTGCATAATCCGGAACAAAAGCTTTTATCCAAGTCTTCCTCAAGCAGTTTCTCAACCCAAGATCAATAGGTATCAGGAAAGTGTGTGTGTAAAAAAAAAAAAAAATAACATTCTATTTAACTATTGGGCTTTGTGGTTTCAACCCCCCCCCGGCAGCTTTTTCATATACAAAAATAAACATAAATCAGCATTTCCCATACATTTTATACTCTGCAGCTGGTATAAAGTTATTGGAAACACGTTAAGGGAAAAACTATTTTACAGTACACTGTCCCTTTAATTCAAATCATTTACTTTATATATTAGTATACAAAGAGTTATTATGCATTCAGCTTAAGTGAATTAAGTTTCTACCTATTTGAGGTAGTTTGGAAAGGTGAAGAAAAGATGGTCTATCCCTCTGCTGTCTGCTTACTGAAACCTTGATTCTCAAGGGTAAAGGTTTTTCATATAAAGTTGTTCCTACTTGTCTGATGGCCTATAACCATATAACACCTAAGGAATGTGACAGAGAGTCCAAACCTTGTCAAAGGTGGGAAGACAGGACTCTGGTCATAAAGATCCCAATGTTTCTTTGGCCAGTTTGACTCACTCAGATATTTTTTTGGTTTATGAATTATTTTTTATGGGCCATGGTCATTACACTAGGATGGTTGGAACATCATGAACACTGAAGCTTCATTTTAACAATTGCCTAAGCTGTCTTTCTTGCATGCTCTCACTAAATTCTACCTGTGCAACGTTTGTTATATCAGTGCAAGTAGCACTTGGTAGGCATGCATTATAAACCATTTTCCCTCAGAACTAGGCAGTTTTTCTTTCAACTCATCGGTTACTGATTATTTCTCCTCGCTCGCAGTTTTAGCTATAACTTTTGTGTCTGTTGTCTTGGAGTTAAACACTTCTGTCGTCCATTTCTCTAAAAAGTTTAATGCCTGTTTATGCATGAACTTGTATAAAGGGACATTAAACTTACTTAAAGGGACATGTGCATAATTATGTAGCATAAGGATAGCCGTACTTGTTAAAAAATGTGGGGAATTACTTAACTTGCATGTATTGCCTTTCTCTTCGGGTCTTCAGTTAAAGAAAATAAAAAAATAAAAAAAATTAAGGAAAAGTCACAGCTCACTGTCTAATTGCATTGCGCCCGATCGCACCATTCAAATAAATGTAGCTCACCTCAGGGCTGGATAAAGCTGACAACTGTGATTTGTAAGTTAGTTAGGAAAATTAACTCACATTATAGAACTTGTGGATTTTATCTTAAATCCTTTTTGAATGTATATTGCCTCTTCAGGTACCACAAGCAGACACCGCCTCACACAGGACTTCATTTACACTGCAAGACCTTCTGCCATATACAGAGTATGTAGTGTCGTTACGCTGCAAGTTGGACAAGGATAGTGGATACTGGAGTGACTGGAGTACAGAGAAGGGTAGCATAACACCAGAAGCCAGTAAGTGAAATAATTTGAAGTAATTTAATAAATTGTAATGCTAAAAATGCTTAACACAGCCATTTGTAGGTTGACTAATTCATTCATTCAGACATAAACTCAACCATTTTAATTGTAAATATTTTTTGGGGAAAAAATCTATAAATCTGTATTCAGTCATTTTAAATAGGCCTAGAATTTTCAATTTTCATTACATTTTTACCTCCCTTACAATATTAACTACAATATATTTTGATAATTCATTAAAACCTAGAATTTATAGTGCTATTAAAAAGGGCGAGAGAAGGCAGAGAATTTCCTGTACAAAAACTTTTTATATAAATTTACTTTTTACTTTCAAGTTCTAAAGCAAGTAGCCACTGGGTGCCCCCCACCTTCCCTTACTGGCCTCTGCCAACGACACCTAAATGTAGCTTGGTGTGACTGCATCCTTTCTAGGCCTCTCAGCTGTGGAATACAAATCCATCTTTATTGAAAGCTAGATTTTAAGATGACGGCACCCAGATCTAGAAGAAGGCAGGGAATAACTTTACTACAAAGCTTTTAAAAAGTATTTAGGTTAGTGTTCCTTTTAAAGCCAATTTGAAAGTTTTTTTTTTATTTTACTTATTAGTTATTAGACATACTGTATTAATTTATGAAGATGTAAACCACATTAATTCTATTTAAAGTGATTGTAAACTTTAATAAATTAAAGGCCAGTATTAAATAATACTCTTAAAAACAGGGGCACTTTTTAATTCATTAAAGTTTACAATTATGCTTATTTTTTAAAATACCTTTGCGTTATGGTAAACATAACGCCGATCCTCTGCACGCAGCTCCGGCTTTCCTTAGCAGATCGATGACGAATCCTGCTTTCTCCAATCGTTGTGTGCCCCCTTTGGCATCCTGCTCGTGGGGCAACGCAACGATTAGAGGAAGCCGGTTTCGTTATCGATATGCTAATGAAGCGGCATATGCAGGCGGAGGTCGGATCGACGTTTACCATAACGCAAAGGTAAGTATTTTAAAAAAATAAGCATCATTATAAATTGTAATGAATTTAGTGCCTTTAATTCAGTAAAGTTTACAATCACTTTAAGAAACATCCTGAAAACAAGAGACCTCTGGTTTGATACATGTCCCCAGCAGCTCCTTTTTCAGACATTTTGTATCCAAAACCTAAACCGAACAAATTAATATTCCTAGAAACCCCATTAATAAACTTGGTTATTGTCTTTCCTTGTCTTCCTAGAATGTATTAAACTATTAGAACTATCTGTTATAGATTATTTTGTTTTCACTTTTTTAAAATGAGATTCACTTTAGCATCTTGTTCACTATTTTGACCGTAAATATTTGGGACCTTTTTTTTTTTTATATAATTTTGTCCTCATAAATAAGAAGTTAAACTGAAATGTTTTTTTTTTTGCTGTTTGTTGAATATACAGGTGTGTTTTGTCTTCAGGCAGAAGTATTTTGTGAGTGCGATTGCTCGAAAAATAGTGCGAAAATATAGTTCGATACTCGGAAATCATCTGCCAAAAACAAGCACAAGATTCTTATCAATCTCTTTATTTATAAACACATTATTTTACTATGAATGTTTTAACTTCTTTAAAATGGCTAAATATGTAGTTTAAGTTCCACTTCTCAACAGACATATTTGGTTCCAAATGAGGATAGAGCCAATGATTGGAGCATACACATGTAGGTCTTTTTCTTCTGTTAAGTATGATCAGTCCACGGGTCATCATTACTTCTGGGATATTACTCCTCCCCAACAGGAAGTGCAAGAGGATTCACCCAGCAGAGCTGCATATAGCTCCTCCCCTCTACGTCACTCCCAGTCATTCTCTTGCACCCAACGACTAGATAGGATGTGTGAGAGGACTATGGTGATTATACTTAGTTTTATATCTTCAATCAAAAGTTTGTTATTTTAAAATAGCACCGGAGTGTGTTATTATCTCTCTGGCAGAGTTTGAAGAAGAATCTACCAGAGTTTTTGTTATGATTTTAGCCGGAGTAGTTAAGATCATATTGCTGTTTCTCGGCCATCTGAGGAGAGGTAAACTTCAGATCAGGGGACAGCGGGCAGATGAATCTGCATAGAGGTATGTAGCAGTTTTTATTTTCTGACAATGGAATTGATGAGAAAATCCTGCCATACCGATATAATGTCATGTATGTATACTTTACACTTCAGTATTCTGGGGAATGGTACTTCACTAGAATTACACTGTAAGAAATACATAAAGCTGTTTAATAACTAGAGATTATGTTTAACGTTTTTGCTGGAATGTAAAATCGTTTTAATTTACTGAGGTACTGAGTGAATAAATGTTTGGGCACTATTTTTCCACTTGGCAGTTGCTTAATCTGTTTTCTGACAGTTTCTGTTCTCCCTCACTGCTGTGTGTGAGGGGGAGGGGCCGTTTTTTGGCGCTTTTACTACGCATCAAATATTTCAGTCAGCAACTCATTGTATTCCCTGCATGATCCGGTTCATCTCTACAGAGCTCAGGGGTCTTCAAAACTTATTTTGAGGGAGGTAATTTCTCTCAGCAGAGCTGTGAGAATTATAGTTTGACTGAGATAAAAAACGTTTATTCTGTAATTTGTTTCCTGCTTTCAGAATTTGTTATCTTTGCTAATGGGATTAAACCTTTGCTAAAGTTGTGTTATTTACAAGGATTGAGGCTATAACTGTTTCAATTTATTAATTTTCAACTGTCATAGATCTTCTGTGCTTCTTAAAGGCACAGTACGTTTTAATATTATTCTAATTGAATTGTATTTCCAAGTTACAAGTTTATTTGCTAGTGTGTTAAACATGTCTGATTCAGAGGATGATACCTGTGTCATTTGTTGCAATGCCAAAGTGGAGCCCAATAGAAATTTATGTACTAACTGTATTGATGCTACTTTAAATAAAAGTCAATCTGTACAAATTGAACAAATTTCACCAAACAACGAGGGGAGAGTTATGCCGACTAACTCGCCTCACGTGTCAGTACCTACATCTCCCGCTCAGAGGGAGGTGCGTGATATTGTAGCGCCGAGTACATCTGGGCGGCCATTACAAATCACATTACAGGATATGGCTACTGTTATGACTGAGGTTTTGGCTAAATTACCAGAGCTAAGAGGTAAGCGTGATCACTCTGGGGTGAGAACAGAGTGCGCTGATAATATTAGGGCCATGTCAGACACTGCGTCACAGGTGGCAGAACATGAGGACGGAGAGCTTCATTCTGTGGGTGACGGTTCTGATCCAAACAGACTGGATTCAGATATTTCAAATTTTAAATTTAAACTGGAAAACCTCCGTGTATTACTAGGGGAGGTGTTAGCGGCTCTGAATGATTGTAACACAGTTGCAATACCAGAGAAAATGTGTAGGTTGGATAAATATTTTGCGGTACCAGACGAGTACTGAGGTTTTTCCTATACCTAAGAGACTTACTGAAATTGTTACTAAGGAGTGGGATAGACCCGGTGTGCCGTTCTCATCCCCTCCGATATTTAGAAAAATGTTTCCAATAGACGCCACCACAAGGGACTTATGGCAAACGGTCCCTAAGGTGGAGGGAGCAGTTTCTACCTTAGCTAAGCGTACCACTATCCCGGTGGAGGATAGCTGTGCTTTTTCAGATCCAATGGATAAAAAATTAGAGGGTTACCTTAAGAAAATGTTTGTTCAACAAGGTTTTATATTGCAACCCCTTGCATGCATTGCGCCGATCACGGCTGCAGCGGCATTCTGGATTGAGTCTCTGGAAGAGAACATTGGTTCAGCTACTCTGGACGACATTACGGACAGGCTTAGAGTCCTTAAACTAGCTAATTCATTCATTTCGGAGGCCGTAGTACATCTTACTAAACTTACGGCGAAGAATTCAGGATTCGCCATTCAGGCACGCAGGGCGCTGTGGCTAAAATCCTGGTCAGCTGATGTTACTTCTAAGTCTAAATTGCTTAATATACCTTTCAAAGGGCAGACCTTATTCGGGCCCGGGTTGAAAGAGATTATCGCTGACATTACAGGAGGTAAAGGCCATGCCCTGCCTCAGGACAAAGCCAAAGCCAAGACTAGACAGTCTAATTTTCGTTCCTTTCGTAATTTCAAAGCAGGAGCAGCATCAACTTCCTCTGCCCCAAAACAGGAAGGAGCTGTTGCTCGCTACAGACAAGGCTGGAAACCTAACCAGTCCTGGAACAAGGGCAAGCAGACTAGGAAACCTGCTGCTGCCCCTAAAACAGCATGAATTGAGGGCCCCCGATCCGGGATCGGATCTAGTGGGGGGGCAGACTTTCTCTCTTCGCCCAGGCTTGGGCAAGAGATGTTCAGGATCCCTGGGCGCTAGAGATAATATCTCAGGGATACCTTCTGGACTTCAAATACTCTCCTCCAAGAGAGAGATTTCATCTGTCAAGATTGTCAACAATCCAGAGAAAGAAAGAGGCGTTTCTATGCTGCGTACAAGAGCTCTTGTTAATGGGAGTAATCCATCCAGTTCCACGATCGGAACAGGGACAGGGGTTTTACTCAAATCTGTTTGTGGTTCCCAAAAAAGAGGGAACTTTCAGACCAATCCTGGACTTAAAGATCCTAAACAAATTCCTAAGAGTTCCATCGTTCAAGATGGAGACTATTCGGACAATTTTACCTATGATCCAAGAGGGTCAGTACATGACCACTGTAGATTTAAAAGATGCTTACCTTCACATACCGATTCACAAAGATCATTATCGGTACCTAAGGTTTGCCTTCCTAGACAGGCATTACCAGTTTGTGGCTCTTCCATTCGGATTGGCTACAGCTCCAAGAATCTTCACAAAGGTTCTGGGTGCTCTTCTGGCGGTACTAAGATCGCGGGGAATCTCGGTAGCTCCATACCTAGACGACATTCTGATACAAGCTTCAAGCTTTCAAACTGCCAAGTCTCATACAGAGTTAGTGCTGGCATTTCTAAGGTCACATGGATGGAAGGTGAACGAAAAGAAAAGTTCACTCGTTCCACTCACAAGAGTTCCCTTCCTGGGGACTCTTATAGATTCTGTAGAAATGAAGATTTACCTGACAGAGGACAGGCTAACAAGACTTCAAAGTGCTTGCCGCACCCTTCATTCCATTCAACACCCGTCAGTGGCTCAATGCATGGAGGTAATCGGCTTAATGGTAGCGGCAATGGACATAGTACCCTTTGCACGCTTACACCTCAGACCACTGCAACTGTGCATGCTAAGTCAGTGGAATGGGGATTACTCAGACTTATCCCCTTCTCTGAATCTGGATCAAGAGACCAGAAATTCTCTTCTATGGTGGCTTTCTGGGCCACATCTGTCCAGGGGTATGCCATTCAGCAGACCAGACTGGACAATTGTAACAACAGACGCCAGCCTTCTAGGTTGGGGTGCCGTCTGGAATTCTCTGAAGGCTCAGGGACAATGGAGTCAGGAGGAGAGTCTCCTGCCAATAAACATTCTGGAATTGAGAGCAGTTCTCAATGCCCTCCTGGCTTGGCCCCAGTTGACAACTCGGGGGTTCATCAGGTTTCAGTCGGACAACATCACGACTGTAGCTTACATCAACCATCAGGGAGGGACAAGAAGCTCCCTAGCTATGATGGAAGTATCAAAGATAATTCGCTGGGCAGAGTCTCACTCTTGCCACCTGTCAGCAATCCACATCCCGGGAGTGGAGAACTGGGAGGCGGATTTCTTAAGTCGTCAGACTTTTCATCCGGGGGAGTGGGAACTTCATCCGGAGGTCTTTGCCCAAATACTTCGACGTTGGGGCAAACCAGAGATAGATCTCATGGCGTCTCGACAGAACGCCAAGCTTCCTCGTTACGGGTCCAGATCCAGGGATCCAGGAGCAGTCCTGATAGATGCTCTGACAGCACCTTGGGACTTCAGGATGGCTTACGTGTTTCCACCCTTCCCGTTACTTCCTCGATTGATTGCCAGAATCAAACAAGAGAGAGCATCAGTGATTCTAATAGCACCTGCGTGGCCACGCAGGACTTGGTATGCAGACCTGGTGGACATGTCATCCTGTCCACCTTGGTCTCTACCTCTGAAACAGGACCTTCTGATACAGGGTCCCTTCAAACATCAAAATCTAACTTCTCTGAAGCTGACTGCTTGGAAATTGAACACTTGATTTTATCAAGACGTGGGTTTTCTGAGTCAGTTATTGATACCTTAATACAGGCTAGGAAACCTGTTACCAGAAAGATTTACCATAAGATATGGCGTAAATACCTATATTGGTGTGAATCCAAAGGTTACTCTTGGAGTAAGGTTAGGATTCCTAGGATATTGTCTTTTCTACAAGAAGGTTTAGAAAAGGGTTTATCTGCTAGTTCATTAAAGGGACAGATCTCAGCTCTGTCCATTCTGTTACACAAACGTCTGTCAGAAGTTCCTGACGTCCAGGCTTTTTGTCAGGCTTTGGCCAGGATTAAGCCTGTGTTTAAAACTGTTGCTCCACCATGGAGTTTAAACCTTGTTCTTAATGTTTTACAGGGCGTTCCGTTTGAACCCCTTCATTCCATTGATATAAAGTTGTTATCTTGGAAAGTTCTATTTTTAATGGCTATTTCCTCGGCTCGAAGAGTCTCTGAATTATCAGCCTTACATTGTGATTCTCCTTATTTGATTTTTCATTCGGATAAGGTAGTCCTGCGTACTAAACCTGGGTTCTTACCTAAGGTAGTTACTAACAGGAATATCAATCAAGAGATTGTTGTTCCTTCTTTATGCCCAAATCCTTCTTCAAAGAAGGAACGTCTACTGCACAACCTGGATGTAGTCCGTGCTCTAAAATTTTACTTACAGGCAACTAAGGAATTTCGACAAACGTCTTCTCTGTTTGTCATTTACTCTGGGCAGAGGAGAGGTCAAAAAGCTTCCGCTACCTCTCTTTCTTTTTGGCTTCGTAGCATAATTCGTTTAGCTTATGAGACTGCTGGACAGCAGCCTCCTGAAAGAATTACAGCTCATTCTACTAGAGCTGTGGCTTCCACTTGGGCCTTCAAGAATGAGGCCTCTGTTGAACAGATTTGCAAGGCTGCAACTTGGTCTTCGCTTCATACTTTTTCCAAATTTTACAAATTTGACACTTTTGCTTCATCGGAGGCTATTTTTGGGAGAAAGGTTCTTCAGGCAGTGGTTCCTTCTGTATAAAGAGCCTGCCTATCCCTCCCGTCATCCGTGTACTTTTGCTTTGGTATTGGTATCCCAGAAGTAATGATGACCCGTGGACTGATCACACTTAACAGAAGAAAACATAATTTATGCTTACCTGATAAATTCCTTTCTTCTGTAGTGTGATCAGTCCACGGCCCGCCCTGTTTTTAAGGCAGGTAAATATTTTTTAATTTATACTCCAGTCACCACTTCACCCTTGGCTTTTCCTTTCTCGTTGGTCCTTGGTCGAATGACTGGGAGTGACGTAGAGGGGAGGAGCTATATGCAGCTCTGCTGGGTGAATCCTCTTGCACTTCCTGTTGGGGAGGAGTAATATCCCAGAAGTAATGATGACCCGTGGACTGATCACACTACAGAAGAAAGGAATTTATCAGGTAAGCATAAATTATGTTTTTTTTATTCGCTCCTCAGCAGTTTGCTTATCTGGAGTGGCACAGGTGCATACCTTTTGACCATGTATGCAACCACACTTGTAGACTTAAACACATAGTTAACAAAATTATTATTAATTTTTCTTTTTTTTAATTCTTTAATGAAACGGAGCCTTTAATTTTTACACTATAATATCTATTTAATATTAGCTTTACAAAATAAAGCTGAAACATTTTATAATGCCTGACTTTTTCGATGGTGAAATCATAATATATAGATTTTTTTTATTATTTTTTATTTTCTAGCACCCAGTGAAGGTCCGGAATTCTGGAGGCAGATTCAGAACGCTGAGGGTAAAAGGAGTGTTCTGTTGATGTGGAAGGTAAACCATCATCATTTATTATTTACGGATTATAAAAGTAGCGCAATGATGAATAGCAGCTCTCTAAGGGCCCTATGTTCTAAACATCACCGGGTCCCCCAAGAAATGCTCAGTTTGACCAGTCTTGAAAATCAAAAACTCCTACCTGCCGAAATGTTTTATATAATAAAAAAAAAAGTGGGCTGACCTTTGCTGTATAGGCCTTTAATAGGAAAGTATATAGCTCGTTGAACATTTCAATCACATCACCAGTAAATAGGGGCATGTTTTCGAGACATGTATACACAAAATATATTTTCTGTAAGTATAAAAATGGTATTGTAATATATAAGCAAACTAAGTTTCACCGTATATGCAGAACATTTCATACAGTTGCTCATCCCGCCACTGACAGGGTGGCCAGACAGGTGTGTGGGGTTCACCTAAGCTAGTGTGTATTGTGTAGAACAATAGAACCTACCTGCCACGTTTCCCTATTGTTATCAATGTTACTCCCATAGAACGCCTATATATTTATGTATGTAATTACCATTGTTAATGAAGAACAAAAAAAATGCACCTATGTGAGCTGGGAGTTTGTTACCTTCCCCCTTTATGTTAAATGTTTTTCTTTCTTTGAGAAGAATGGGCTGCACTATTGTAAACAATACTTCTACTTATTTCCGTTTTGTCTGTACAAAGAGTTGCGAATGGCCCTGTGCGTGCAGACTGGTACCGTGTACCTGCCAGAGCAGTGTGTGTGCTGTCCCCCTGGGCTCAATTACCATTTTAGGGCATAGAATACATTAAAGAACATTGGCAGGTGTTCTATGTAGATGTATCTGACATTGCTCCTGAAAAGTATTCACAACCCCTTGGATGATGCTTATCTTATGTGAACTTCCCAAATATATGCATAGTAAGATGGACATGGGTCTTTAGCTTTTAGATATATAATGCCATTATTTGTGGCGGTAGTGTGTGTTTGGCCAGTAATAATAATAATAATAATAATATTTCTTCTGTTAAGTGTGATCAGTCCACGGGTCATCATTACTTCTGGGATATTACTCCTCCCCAACAGGAAGTGCAAGAGGATTCACCCAGCAGAGCTGCATATAGCTCCTCCCCTCTACGTCACTCCCAGTCATTCTCTTGCACCCAACGACTAGATAGGATGTGTGAGAGGACTATGGTGATTATACTTAGTTCTATATCTTCAATCAAAAGTTTGTTATTTTAAAATAGCACCGGAGTGTGTTATTATCTCTCTGGCAGAGTTTGAAGAAGAATCTACCAGAGTTTTTGTTATGATTTTAGCCGGAGTAGTTAAGATCATATTGCTGTTTCTCGGCCATCTGAGGAGAGGTAAACTTCAGATCAGGGGACAGCGGGCAGATGAATCTGCATAGAGGTATGTAGCAGTTTTTATTTTCTGACAATGGAATTGATGAGAAAATCCTGCCATACCGATATAATGTCATGTATGTATACTTTACACTTCAGTATTCTGGGGAATGGTATTTCACTAGAATTACACTGTAAGAAATACATAAAGCTGTTTAATAACTAGAGATTATGTTTAACGTTTTTGCTGGAATGTAAAATCGTTTTAATTTGCTGAGGTACTGAGTGAATAAATGTTTGGGCACTATTTTTCCACTTGGCAGTTGCTTAATCTGTTTTCTGACAGTTTCTGTTCTCCCTCACTGCTGTGTATGAGGGGGAGGGGCCGTTTTTTGGCGCTTTTACTACGCATCAAATATTTCAGTCAGCAACTCATTGTATTCCCTGCATGATCCGGTTCATCTCTACAGAGCTCAGGGGTCTTCAAAACTTATTTTGAGGGAGGTAATTTCTCTCAGCAGAGCTGTGAGAATTATAGTTTGACTGAGATAAAAAACGTTTATTCTGTAATTTGTTTCCTGCTTTCAGAATTTGTTATCTTTGCTAATGGGATTAAACCTTTGCTAAAGTTGTGTTGTTTACAAGGATTGAGGCTATAACTGTTTCAATTTATTAATTTTCAACTGTCATAGATCTTCTGTGCTTCTTTTAAGGCACAGTACGTTTTAATATTATTCTAATTGAATTGTATTTCCAAGTTGCAAGTTTATTTGCTAGTGTGTTAAACATGTCTGATTCAGAGGATGATACCTGTGTCATTTGTTGCAATGCCAAAGTGGAGCCCAATAGAAATTTATGTACTAACTGTATTGATGCTACTTTAAATAAAAGTCAATCTGTACAAATTGAACAAATTTCACCAAACAACGAGGGGAGAGTTATGCCGATTAACTCGCCTCACGTGTCAGTACCTACATCTCCCGCTCAGAGGGAGGTGCGTGATATTGTAGCGCCGAGTACATCTGGGCGGCCATTACAAATCACATTACAGGATATGGCTACTGTTATGACTGAGGTTTTGGCTAAATTACCAGAACTAAGAGGTAAGCGTGATCACTCTGGGGTGAGAACAGAGTGCGCTGATAATATTAGGGCCATGTCAGACACTGCGTCACAGGTGGCAGAACATGAGGACGGAGAACTTCATTCTGTGGGTGACGGTTCTGATCCAAACAGACTGGATTCAGATATTTCAAATTTTAAATTTAAACTGGAAAACCTCCGTGTATTACTAGGGGAGGTGTTAGCGGCTCTGAATGATTGTAACACAGTTGCAATACCAGAGAAAATGTGTAGGTTGGATAAATATTTTGCAGTACCGACGAGTACTGAGGTTTTTCCTATACCTAAGAGACTTACTGAAATTGTTACTAAGGAGTGGGATAGACCCGGTGTGCCGTTCTCACCCCCTCCGATATTTAGAAAAATGTTTCCAATAGACGCCACCACAAGGGACTTATGGCAAACGGTCCCTAAGGTGGAGGGAGCAGTTTCTACCTTAGCTAAGCGTAACCACTATCCCGGTGGAGGATAGCTGTGCTTTTTCAGATCCAATGGATAAAAAGTTAGAGGGTTCCTTAAGAAAATGTTTGTTCAACAAGGTTTTATATTGCAACCCCTTGCATGCATTGCGCCGATCACGGCTGCAGCGGCATTCTGGATTGAGTCTCTGGAAGAGAACATTGGTTCAGCTACTCTGGACGACATTACGGACAGGCTTAGAGTCCTTAAACTAGCTAATTCATTCATTTCGGAGGCCGTAGTACATCTTACTAAACTTACGGCGAAGAATTCAGGATTCGCCATTCAGGCACGCAGGGCGCTGTGGCTAAAATCCTGGTCAGCTGATGTTACTTCTAAGTCTAAATTGCTTAATATACCTTTCAAAGGGCAGACCTTATTCGGGCCCGGGTTTGAAAGAGATTATTGCTGACATTACAGGAGGTAAAGGCCATGCCCTGCCTCAGGACAAAGCCAAGACTAGACAGTCTAATTTTCGTTCCTTTCGTAATTTCAAAGCAGGAGCAGCATCAACTTCCTCTGCACCAAAACAGGAAGGAGCTGTTGCTCGCTACAGACAAGGCTGGAAACCTAACCAGTCCTGGAACAAGGGCAAGCAGACTAGGAAACCTGCTGCTGCCCCTAAAACAGCATGAATTGAGGGCCCCCGATCCGGGATCGGATCTAGTGGGGGGCAGACTTTCTCTCTTCGCCCAGGCTTGGGCAAGAGATGTTCAGGATCCCTGGGCGCTAGAGATAATATCTCAGGGATACCTTCTGGACTTCAAATACTCTCCTCCAAGAGAGAGATTTCATCTGTCAAGATTGTCAACAATCCAGACAAAGAAAGAGGCGTTTCTATGCTGCGTACAAGAGCTCTTGTTAATGGGAGTAATCCATCCAGTTCCACGATCGGAACAGGGACAGGGGTTTTACTCAAATCTGTTTGTGGTTCCCAAAAAAGAGGGAACTTTCAGACCAATCCTGGACTTAAAGATCCTAAACAAATTCCTAAGAGTTCCATCGTTCAAGATGGAGACTATTCGGACAATTTTACCTATGATCCAAGAGGGTCAGTACATGACCACTGTAGATTTAAAAGATGCTTACCTTCACATACCGATTCACAAAGATCATTATCGGTACCTAAGGTTTGCCTTCCTAGACAGGCATTACCAGTTTGTGGCTCTTCCATTCAGATTGGCTACAGCTCCAAGAATCTTCACAAAGGTTCTGGGTGCTCTTCTGGCGGTACTAAGACCGCGGGGAATCTCGGTAGCTCCATACCTAGACGACATTCTGATACAAGCTTCAAGCTTTCAAACTGCCAAGTCTCATACAGAGTTAGTGCTGGCATTTCTAAGGTCACATGGATGGAAGGTGAACGAAAAGAAAAGTTCACTCGTTCCACTCACAAGAGTTCCCTTCCTGGGGACTCTTATAGATTCTGTAGAAATGAAGATTTACCTGACAGAGGACAGGCTAACAAGACTTCAAAGTGCTTGCCGCACCCTTCATTCCATTCAACACCCGTCAGTGGCTCAATGCATGGAGGTAATCGGCTTAATGGTAGCGGCAATGGACATAGTACCCTTTGCATGCTTACACCTCAGACCACTGCAACTGTGCATGCTAAGTCAGTGGAATGGGGATTACTCAGACTTATCCCCTTCTCTGATTCTGGATCAAGAGACCAGAAATTCTCTTCTATGGTGGCTTTCTCGGCCACATCTCTCCAGGGGGATGCCATTCAGCAGACCAGACTGGACAATTGTAACAACAGACGCCAGCCTTCTAGGTTGGGGTGCCGTCTGGAATTCTCTGGAAGGCTCAGGGACAATGGAGTCAGGAGGAGAGTCTCCTGCCAATAAACATTCTGGAATTGAGAGCAGTTCTCAATGCCCTCCTGGCTTGGCCCCAGTTGACAACTCGGGGGTTCATCAGGTTTCAGTCGGACAACATCACGACTGTAGCTTACATCAACCATCAGGGAGGGACAAGAAGCTCCCTAGCTATGATGGAAGTATCAAAGATAATTCGCTGGGCAGAGTCTCACTCTTGCCACCTGTCAGCAATCCACATCCCGGGAGTGGAGAACTGGGAGGCGGATTTCTTAAGTCGTCAGACTTTTCATCCGGGGGAGTGGGAACTTCATCCGGAGGTCTTTGCCCAAATACTTCGACGTTGGGGCAAACCAGAGATAGATCTCATGGCGTCTCGACAGAACGCCAAGCTTCCTCGTTACGGGTCCAGATCCAGGGATCCAGGAGCAGTCCTGATAGATGCTCTGACAGCACCTTGGGACTTCAGGATGGCTTACGTGTTTCCACCCTTCCCGTTGCTTCCTCGATTGATTGCCAGAATCAAACAAGAGAGAGCATCAGTGATTCTAATAGCACCTGCGTGGCCACGCAGGACTTGGTATGCAGACCTGGTGGACATGTCATCCTGTCCACCTTGGTCTCTACCTCTGAAACAGGACCTTCTGATACAGGGTCCCTTCAAACATCAAAATCTAACTTCTCTGAAGCTGACTGCTTGGAAATTGAACGCTTGATTTTATCAAGACGTGGGTTTTCTGAGTCAGTTATTGATACCTTAATACAGGCTAGGAAACCTGTTACCAGAAAGATTTACCATAAGATATGGCGTAAATACCTATATTGGTGTGAATCCAAAGGTTACTCTTGGAGTAAGGTTAGGATTCCTAGGATATTGTCTTTTCTACAAGAAGGTTTAGAAAAGGGTTTATCTGCTAGTTCATTAAAGGGACAGATCTCAGCTCTGTCCATTCTGTTACACAAACGTCTGTCAGAAGTTCCTGACGTTCCAGGCTTTTTGTCAGGCTTTGGCCAGGATTAAGCCTGTGTTTAAAACTGTTGCTCCACCATGGAGTTTAAACCTTGTTCTTAATGTTTTACAGGGCGTTCCGTTTGAACCCCTTCATTCCATTGATATAAAGTTGTTATCTTGGAAAGTTCTATTTTTAATGGCTATTTCCTCGGCTCGAAGAGTCTCTGAATTATCAGCCTTACATTGTGATTCTCCTTATTTGATTTTCATTCGGATAAGGTAGTCCTGCGTACTAAACCTGGGTTCTTACCTAAGGTAGTTACTAACAGGAATATGAATCAAGAAATTGTTGTTCCTTCTTTATGCCCAAATCCTTCTTCAAAGAAGGAACGTCTACTGCACAACCTGGATGTAGTCCGTGCTCTAAAATTTTACTTAAAGGCAACTAAGGAATTTCGACAAACGTCTTCTCTGTTTGTCATTTACTCTGGGCAGAGGAGAGGTCAAAAAGCTTCCGCTACCTCTCTTTCTTTTTGGCTTCGTAGCATAATTCGTTTAGCTTATGAGACTGCTGGACAGCAGCCTCCTGAAAGAATTACAGCTCATTCTACTAGAGCTGTGGCTTCCACTTGGGCCTTCAAGAATGAGGCCTCTGTTGAACAGATTTGCAAGGCTGCAACTTGGTCTTCGCTTCATACTTTTTCCAAATTTTACAAATTTGACACTTTTGCTTCATCGGAGACTATTTTTGGAGAAAGGTTCTTCAGGCAGTGGTTCCTTCTGTATAAAGAGCCTGCCTATCCCTCCCGTCATCCGTGTACTTTTGCTTTGGTATTGGTATCCCAGAAGTAATGATGACCCGTGGACTGGTCACACTTAACAGAAGAAAACATAATTTATGCTTACCTGATAAATTCCTTTCTTCTGTAGTGTGATCAGTCCACGGCCCGCCCTGTTTTTAAGGCAGGTAAATATTTTTTAATTTATACTCCAGTCACCACTTCACCTTGGCTTTTCCTTTCTCGTTGGTCCTTGGTCGAATGACTGGGAGTGACGTAGAGGGGAGGAGCTATATGCAGCTCTGCTGGGTGAATCCTCTTGCACTTCCTGTTGGGGAGGAGTAATATCCCAGAAGTAATGATGACCCGTGGACTGATCACACTACAGAAGAAAGGAATTTATCAGGTAAGCATAAATTATGGTTTTTGTTTGTTTAATGAACGAATGCATAAATAAATAAAAAAAAGAAAATGTGGATTGTAAACTCCATGTATTGCTTCAGAGTAATGTCCTGGCTCAAGAAAACTGTTGGTGATAAAACAAACCAGACACGTCCGGTGTATATTACTTCCACCAACTTAAAACTGTTGTTAAACAATGGCATATATATATATATATATATATATATATATATATATATATATATATATATATATATATATTATATATATATATATATATATATATATATATATATATATATATATATATATATATATATATATATATATACATACATACATATATATATACATATACATATATTACAGGTAGCCCTCAGTTTACGCCGAGGTTAGGTTCCAGAGGGAATGGTTGTAAATCAAAACCGTTGTAAATTGAAACCCAGTTTATAATGTAAGTCAGTGGGAAGTGAGGGAAATAGGTTCCAGGCCCTCTCAAAATTGTCATAAGTAACACCTAATACATTATTTTAAAGCTTGAAATGGAGACTTTAAATGATAAACAGCATTATAAATCTAATAAAATAATCACACAACACAGACTTCACTTACATTTTTCTGCAAACAGTTCTTTCTATGCATTCCAATCTGGACTGATTTATAGACAGGAAGATCTGTTCCTTTGAAATCTGCTCAATAGCTCAGGTCTGGTTAACTGATTAATTTCAGCTTGCTTGGCTTTGCTGCAACACAAAGACGGACAGCGCCACCCTACTGGCTATTTTAATCAATGCACTGCTTCTCAATGCTTTTCAATAGCAGTCACATGACTGGAAAAAAAGGTTGTTATTCTGAAACGGTGTAAATTGAACCGTTGTAAAAACGAGGGTCACCTGTATTATTTTAGAACAGCTACTATTGGTTTATGCTTATGCCACCTACACCATATTTTAAGCCTATAAAAGAAATATAGGTTGACTAAGAATTCTTTGCTAATGACACTAACTTTTTATGTTTTAACTTTATTTAATGTTTAATTACTTAAATTACATTTTTTGGGTTTCATATCCTTTTGTGATTCAGACCAAGCATACAATTTCAAAAAAGTTTCTGTTTACTTCTATTATGAAATTGTCTTTGTCCCCATGGTTTTATCTTTATTGATAAGATACTTAGGTAGGTGTCGGCAACACTATTTCCTGCCATATATAGTTCTCCAATCTAGTGCTCTTGCAAAACTGAGTGCACGCTCCTGAACAAAAGATACTAAGAGAGTGAAGAACATTTGATAGAAGTAAATTAGAAAATTGTTTCAAAAATTTGCATGCATTACTCTGAATCATGAAAGAAAAATGTTGGGTTTTGCGGCCCTTTAAGGGAAAGACTTTTTATATCATTTGAAATCTTTGTATCTTTTTTTTTTTTTTTTCCAGCTGCTACATTTAATGGAAAGTGTAATGTAATTTATCTATCTATTTTAGGTATTAGACCCATTGAAGGCCAATGGAAAGATATTATGGTACACAGGTACTGTTAATGGAAAACAAAAATCCCTTGAAACTTTTAATGTGACTGCACAAGTTATGAAGTTAATGTTTCAAAATATGCCTTTGAAGCAATTATCATTGCTCACAACAGTGCGGGAGAGGTCCCCTTCTTCACGTTTGGTTATTCCAGCTATTAAAAATTATCAAGGTAGGTGTGCTATACATATTGTGAGAAATAAATACTCTTTACAGCTTCAGTTTTGCTGATTGTGTACTTTGTGTAATTTGTGTACAAGATTTTGGAGTGTCTGTGGGAATTTGTGCCCATTCAGTAAAAAGAGCATATTTGAGGTCAGGAACTGATGTTGATTAAAAATTGTGTGGATCACAATCAGTGTTCTAGTTCATCCAAAAAGTGCTCAGTGGGGTTGAGGTCAGGGCTCTGTGCATGCAACTCAAGTTCCTACATACCAAATTATGTCTTCATGGACCTCGCTTTGTGCACAGGCTTGCCCAAACAGAAAAGTGCCTTCCACACACCCAGATACTTTAATCAGAGTACCAGATAGTGACTCTGGAGAACACTCTATCCCACTGCTCCAGAAGTCACTTTTGGTGTGCTTTTACACCACTCTAGCTGATGCTGGACATTGCGCATGTTGATGTGAGTCTTGTGTACAACGATAGAAATGTCATGACGCTCCATACATTCCCGATGTTGCTTCCAGAGGCAGTTTGGAACTCTGTAGTGGGTGATACAAAAGGCAAATTTGACTATGCTTTCAGCACTCAGCCCTGCTCTTTAAATTTGTGGCTGGGCTGTTATTACTTCTAGATGCTTCCACTTCACAGTGTTAGCACTTACAGTTGACTATGGCAGATTAGTAGATTACACATTTTACAAACGGACTTGTGGAAAAGATGGCATCCTATGACAATACCACATTTATAGTCACAAAGCTCTTCTGCCATTGTTTGTCTGTGGGCAATTTATGGCTATGATGCTAGATTTATGTACCTGTTTGGTGTAGTTGAAACACCTGAGCTGAATATTTAGTAGGGGTGTCTGGATACTTTTGACCATATAGTGTAACTATAGCCAGAGGTTTATTGATGAAAAGAATGAATGTTTGCTTGTTTTACCAGTTTGATTATTGCTGCATTTCATTTCTCACTAACCTGCTAAGATGGATAGGCTTGAATTGTTGGTAAGGGAACAATCATAATGTACTTATTATTTGCATGCAGTAAATGTGTTGTTGTTTTTTTGTTTGTTTTTTTAAAGCTTTACCCCCAGAAATTAAAATTGATGCATTTTCGAAGGACAATAAACTTTGGTTGAATGGACATCTTGAAAGCAAATCTGCATGGATTGTCATAGAATGGTGTATTCAATCAGAGATAAATGCTTGTAATATGCAATGGCAGCGAGAACCAAGCAATGCAAAGGGAGCATTTTTTGAGAGGTAAGTGTACCCTGCTGTATGATTTTATTCATCCATATTGGATCCAAAATGCGCCTGTGAATAAGCATAGGATTAATTATTTTCTGCGTTAGCATTTTATAATGCTTTAGTGGATAATTTTTGTAAGAGCAGTTAGTTAGTTCCTCCTTGCATGTTTTCTCAATCATTTCTCTCATACAGCACAATTTCTTTGTATTGTATGGGTATGCTGTAGATAACCTCTACCAAAATTCTCAAAGGACTTTGTTTTTAACAAATGATACATATGGGGGTTCGATTATCAAGCTGAGGCGGACAGGGGCGCTAATGCGCACACCTGTCTGCTGCAGCTCGCCTCTAGTGGGCTGAATTCCCCTAACGGAATTCAGCATTGCACACTAGCGCTATTTTGCGCTCATGTGCTATCCCACCCCCTGCCTGCGCACAGCCAATCGCGTGGGCAGGAGCTGTCAATCTCCCCGGTCAGCCTAGACCGCAGAGATTGAATTTCGCCACTTTAGAGGTGGCAAAAGATTAGGGAAGCAGTGGTCTGATGACCACTGCTTGTTAAATACGGCGTTGCAGGTTCTCTTGTGAGAACCTACAGTCGTAGTGGATCGAAAGGCTTGCAAAGCCTTTGATAAATCGACCACATAGTGGCAGTTTTTACTCATTTGTAGAAGTTGTGTGCTGGACCTTTGCATATAGTATAATTTCATGTTGCTACTATGTTGTCTATCATTTCTGTTGCCGATGGTGACCTATTGGTTAGTCAATCTTGCAAGCAGAAGGTTGTATGTTTGAATACAGCAGTGTTTTTAAAGAGGTCTGCAGTAATGGTCCCTGTTTCACATTTTGCACTTAATTTATTCCTACAAACTTAACGTAACATGAAACACAACATTTTTCTTTCATGATTAAGACAGAGCATGCTGTTTTAAACAACTTTCTAATTTACTTCTATTTTCAAATTTTCCTTGTTCTCTTCTGGTTTTTGTTGTAAAGTTGGGACATAAGCTCAGGAACGTGCACGTGTCTGGAGCACTATGGAACGGCAGTTTTGCAAGAATGTTATCGATTTATAAGAACACTAGATTGCAGCACTACTTCCTGCCATAATGCTCCAGACACCTACCTAGGCATCTCTTCAACAAAGAATACCATGGGAACAAAGCAAGTTTGATAATAGAAGTAAATTGGAAACTTTTTAAAAATTGTATGCTCTGTCCTGAATTGCAAACCAAAATGTTTAGGTTTAATATTCCTTTTTTAATGGTTTAAGCTGAGCTACTAACCCCCATTACAATGCTTGGTTCTACATGTATTATAAGGTAAGTGGACAAGCTTCTCAACTTGAGAAGTTGTCCGCTCACTTTTGTAGCGTACAGGGAGCGCAGCCCGTATGTATCATTACACACTTACTTGAGCGTGTAAAGCCTGCCCCTTCTCTGCGTTAGAAAAGGGCCTGTCAGATTTTTCTCCCCACCCTAGAGTTGTCAACGAATGTAAGAAGTAGCGGTATGATGAGCCGGCTGCTTCTTGCATTGTGGGAAGCAGGCTCGCATGTGCAAACCTGCCCCGCAAGTGCTCCGGAGCAGCTTACGCTGCTTCATTCATGGAGCCCATAAAATCATTTTTTTCAAACTTTTAGAAGGATTATTTAAATGGAGCTTGTATATTGGAGACATAACCACATCAGAATTCTGAGAGGGGATTTCTACACTCCAGATCTTTGATACCCACCAATACTGAAGGAAGTTCTGTTGTACTTAGCACATGTTCGTTATTTCTAACCAAATTGATGAAGATACATTTTTTAAAAAATCTGTGGTTCTTTGTATATTTTATTTCAAATTGAATAAAAAAATTGTCTGTTTTTGTAGGTTAATATTGAACCTTTGAAGCGTTATTTGATCAAAAGTGTACCCTTTATAAGTGATGGTTAGTGAACGACCTGCATCTAAGGAGGCATATCTTCAGCAAGGTGGTAAGTAAAGAAAATTTTTTGGAGGAGGGTTGTTTTGATTTTTTTTTTTTGCCAGAAGGTGAACATACATAGTAGATGAGGTTGAAAAAAGACCGAAGTCCATTGAGTTCTACCTAAAACAAATCTTTAATATATTTACAATAAAAGCTCCAGTTGAGTTTAAATTAATCCCATTAAAAAAGGTGACCCATTTAACACAAGCAATCTATTCCTGAATTATGTTTTCTTTCTAATGACACGGTGAGTCCACGGATCATCTAATTACTATTGGGAATATCACTCTGCCCAGCAGGAGCAGCAAAGCAAATATCACTCTTCCCTTCCTCCAACCCCCAGCATTCATGCCTATGTTAGAGCAAGGAAGTGGTAAAGCTTAGGTGTTAGAAAAAAGATTCTTCAAGCAAGATTTTATTATTTTAAATAGGTGCACAGATTGTGCCGTAGGGTGTAGCCGTAGTCCAGATCAGTCTCTTCAGTAAAGCAGTGGTGGCTTTCAAGCAATGGGAACTTGTGGGGTATAATCTCACTGCGCCTCCCATATATTTAATGCTGCCCTAACCTTCAAAAGCTGAGTAAGATTACTCAGTCTTTGCGTTTTTTTCCCCACAGGTCCTTAAGAGGGAACTTGCCTCTCAAACCTAGTGAGCTGCCTTGCTTGCCGGGCAGATTTCTAAAGGTAAGTGCTAACTTTTTATTTTCTTGGAGCATATACAGAATAAAGATGGGCACTTTAAAAAGTACTACTGGGACAAAAGACATCCTCCTATGGTTTAGGTGATCATTTTATTATGGGCCGTAATGGCAGGGCACTGGGGACGAGGAGAGCAGGCTCAGAGGTGGGGTTTTTTACTTTAGTATATTTCAATTGGCTTTACAATGCATTTGCCGAACGGGAGGTTAATCTTGTAACGCCCACGATGGGCGGGTCAGCTGAGGTGGCAAATTCTGTTGCGCGCCTTTCTCCCATACACTTCCTGTGTTCCAGAGCAGAAAGCTTCGTCACAGTTATTAGCAGTGTTGCGCATAACGGACTTCAATTGACAGAGAATTTGAGTCCGGTTCATCTAGCAGAGTATTCACTCTGGTTTCAGGTCAGGCAGGTAAGCACCTCGGTCAAAGCTAAGCTGAGGTGTAGAGGTTGTCCGGAGGGTTTTTTGGGCTACTTTATTATTTTTTTGCAGAAAAATAAAGCAAGTTTCGTTTTAAAATTTAAATGAACAGTAACTTTTTTTTGGGGGGGGTATTTTCTAAATAAAATATCAGTTTGTTCATCTATTTATTCTGTTTTCTTGTTGAATATAGTGGACCAAGAGGCCTCTGCAAGATGTTACATGTTCTTTATGTTTTGATGCTAATGTGGAACCACCAATCCTTTCTGTTCCCATGTATTGAGAAGAACTTTACATTACAGGGATAGACTTTTTTCTGAGCCAACATTGTCTAGGGTGGATGCCTGTTCAGGAGTCTTCTGACAGGTTTCAAGATAGATGCCCACATCCTCCTCAAATGTCCCAAAATGTATCGCCCGCACATCCAGTGCCCTGCGCTTCCTCTCTTACTCCACCTGGAGTTACGTTGCAAGACGTCGCTGTCCCTCATGTCCGCTGCGGTTTCTGATGTGTTGTCTGCTTTTCCATGCTGCAGGGAAAGCTCAAGAGGAAATGTAAACAATCAGTAAGTAAGGTTGCTGACACAGTAGTGGCTATTCCGAATGCCCCCATCCCAGAAATCTGAGTAGGAAGATACTTCGGTAGCATCTGAGGGTGAAATGCTCAGACTCAGACAGTGTAATACCTTCGGTGCTTAAATCTGAAGGATACAACTTCAGTATCAGCGAACACCTCCGTTTGTTACTTAAGGAGGTTTAGCTACCCTGTACGACGACACTACTTGTCATAGACGATCCTAAGAAGTCTAGTAAACTAAACAAATATTTCTCTTGTTAAGTGTGTTCCAGTCCACGGGTCATCCATTACTTATGGATATATTCTCCTTCCTAACAGGAAGTTGCAAGAGGATCACCCAAGCAGAGCTGCTATATAGCTCCTCCCCTCACATGTCATAACCCAGTCATTCTCTTGCAACCTCAACAAAGAAGGAGGTCGCGAGAGGAGTTGGAGTTTTTACTTAATTATTCTTCAATCAAAAGTTTGTTATTTTAAATGGGCACCGGGAGTGTGCTGTTTTTTTCTATCTCAGGCAGTATTTGGAAGAAGAAACTGCCTGCGATTTCTATGATCTTAGCAGGCGTAACTAAGATCCACTGGCTGTTCTCGAACATTCTGAGGAGTGGGGTAACTTCAGAAACTGGGAATAGCATGCGGGGTCTCCCGCAAATGAGTTATGTGCAGTACAATATTTTCTGGGAATGGAATTGACTAAGAAAACACTGCTGGTTAACCATATATGTAAGTACAGCCTTAAATGCAGTAGTAGTGACTGTATCAGGGCTGATAAATGGTATGCACAGTAGAGTTATTTTCTAGGGACTAGAATTTGACTGAAAAAATACTGTTAATACTGATATGTGTGAGACTTAACTGCAGTAGAAGCGACTGGTAACAGGCTTAGTAATAGCTTTACACAGCATCTGAAATGTTGTTTTTTAAAACGTTTACTGGCATGTTAATCGTTTTGTGAGGTACTTTGGTGATAAATCTTTTTGGGCATGATTTTTTTCCACATGGCTAACGTATATTTCTGCATAGAAACCGTTATATCAGGTCTCCCACTGTTGTAATAGGAGTGGGAGGGACCTTTTTTAGCGCCTTGTTGCGCAGTTAAAATTCTAGCACAGTCTTCCTACTTCTTCCTCTTTGATCCAGGACGTCTCCAGAGAGCTCAGGGATCTTCAAAATTCGTTTTTGAGGGAGGTAATCAGTCACAGCAGACCTGTGACAGTGTGTTTGACTGTGATAAAAGCGTTAAATCTTAGTTTGATATCCGTTTTTGGGTACTGAGGGGTTAATCATCCTTTTGCTAATGGGTGCAATCCTCTGCTAATTAATACATTTAAAGAATTGTTGACTATAACTGAATTAGTTCTTTGTTATTCAACTGTGTTTTTTAAAAAAAAAGCGCTGCAGCGTTTTTTATATTGCTTGTAAACTTATTGAAAGTAATTTCCAAGCTTGCTAGCTTCATTGCTAGTCTGTTTAAACATGTCTGATACAGAGGAATCTGCTTGTTCATTATGTTTAAAAGCCGATGTGGAGCCCAATAGAAATATGTGTACCAATTGTATTGATATTACTTTGAATAAAAGTCAATCTGTACCGATAAAGAAATTATCACCAGACAACGAGGGGGAAGTTATGCCGTCTAACTCTCCTCACGTGTCAGTACCTTCGTCTCCCGCTCGGGAGGTGCATAAGATTGAGGCGCCAAGTACATCAAGGCCCTTACAAATCACTTTACATGATATGGCTAATGTTATGAAAGAAGTATTATACAATATGCCCGAGTTAAGAGGCAAGCGCGACAGCTCTGGGTTAAGGACAGAGCGCGCCGATGACACGAGAGCCATGTCTGATACTGCGTCACAATTTGCAGAACATGAGGACGGAGAGCTTCATTCTGTGGGTGACGGTTCTGATTCGGGGAGACCGGATTCAAAAATTTTAAATTTAAGCTTGAGAACCTCCGCGTGTTGCTAGGGGAGGTGTTAGCGGCTCTGAATGATTGTGACACGTTGGCAATCCCAGATAAATTATGTAGGCTGGATAAATACTATGCGGTACCGGTGTGTACTGACGTTTTTCCTATACCAAAGAGGCTTACAGAGATTATTAGCAAGGAGTGGGATAGACCCGGTGTGCCTTTTTCCCCTCCTTCGATATTTAGAAAAATGTTCCCTATAGACGCCACCACACGAGACTTATGGCAGACGGTCCCTAAGGTGGAGGGAGCAGTTTCTACTTTAGCCAAGCGTACCACTATCCCGGTGGAGGATAGCTGTGCTTTCTCAGATCCAATGGATAAAAAATTAGAGGGTTATCTTAAGAAAATGTTTGTTCAACAAGGTTTTATATTACAGCCTCTTGCATGCATTGTGCCTGTCACTGCTGCAGCGGCATTCTGGTTTGAGTCTCTGGAAGAGGCGATTCGCACAGCACCATTGGATGAATCTTTGAGCAAGATTAGAACCCTTAAGCTGGCTAATGCGTTTGTTTCAGATGCCGTAGTGCATTTAACCAAACTTACGGCTAAGAATTCCGGATTTGCCATACAGGCGCGCAGAGCGCTATGGCTTAAATCCTGGTCAGCAGATGTAACTTCTAAGTCTAAACTACTAAACATTCCTTTCAAAGGGCAGACCTTATTCGGGCCCGGCTTGAAGGAAATTATTGCTGACATTACTGGAGGTAAGGGCCACACCCTTCCTCAGGACAGGGCCAAATCAAAGGCCAAACAGTCTAATTTTCGTGCCTTTCGTAATTTCAAGGCAGGAGCAGCATCAACTTCCTCCGCTCCAAAACAGGAAGGAACTACTGCTCGTTACAGACAGGGTTGGAAAGGCAACCAGTCATGGAACAAGGGCAACCAGGCCAGAAAGCCTACTTCCGCCCCTAAGACAGCATGAAGACAGGGCCCCCTTTCCGGAGACGGATCTAGTGGGGGGCAGACTTTCTCTCTTCGCCCAGGCTTGGGCAAGAGATGTACAGGATCCCTGGACGTTGGAGATTATATCTCAGGGATACCTTCTGGATTTCAAAACTTCTCCTCCACAAGGGAGGTTTCATCTGTCAAGGTTATCAACAAACCTAGTAAAGAAAGAGGCATTTCTACAATGTGTACAAGACCTCTTAGTGATGGGAGTGATCCACCCAGTTCCGCGAACGGAACAGGGGCAAGGGTTTTATTCAAATCTGTTTGTGGTTCCCAAGAAAGAGGGAACCTTCAGACCAATCTTAGACTTAAAAATCTTAAACAAATTCCTAAGGGTTCCATCGTTCAAGATGGAAACCATTCGGACCATCCTACCCATGATCCAAGACTGTCAATATATGACCACCAGTGGACTTAGAAGGATGCCTACCTTCACATACCGATTCACAAAGATCATAATCGGTAACTAAGGTTTGCCTTTCTAGACAGGCATTGCCAGTTTGTAGCTCTTCCCTTCGGGTTAGCTACGGCCCCCGACAATTTTTACAAAGGTTCTGGGGCTCACTTCTGGCGGTACTAAGACCGCGAGGCATAGCGGTGGTGGCTCCTACCTAGACGACATTCTGATACAAGCGTCAAAGTTTTCAAAATGCAAAGTCTCATACAGAGATAGTTCTAGCATTTCTGAGGGTCGCATGGGTGGAAAGTAAACGTGGAAAAGAGTTCTCTGTTACCACTCACAAGGGTCCCTTTTCTAGGGACTCTTATAGATTCTGTAGAGATGAAGATTTACCTGACGGAGTCCAGGATATCAAAGATTCACAATGCTTGCCGTGTCCTTCACTCCATTCCAAGCCCGATCAGTAGCTCAGTGCATGGAAGTAATCGGCTTAATGGTCGCGGCAAGGACATAGTGCCATTTGCGTGCTAACATCTCAGACCACTGCAACTATGCATGCTAAATCAATGGAACGGGGATTACTCAGATCTGTCCCCTTTGCTAAATCTGGACCAGGAGACCAAGAGATTCTCTTCTCTGGTGGTTGTCACGGGTTCATCTGTCCAAAGGAATGACTTTTCGCTGACCAGATAGGGACGATTGTAACAACAGATGCCAGCCTACTAGGCTGGGGAGCAGTCTGGAACTCCCTGAAGGCTCAGGGATCGTGGACTCAGGAGAGAGACTCCTCCGATAAACATTCTAGAATTAAGAGCAATATTCAATGCTCTTCTAGCTTGGCCTCAGTTAGCAACACTGAGGGTACATCAGATTTCAGTCGGACAACATCACGACTGTGGCTTACATCAATCACAAGGGGGAAACCAGGAGTCCCATAGCGATGTTGGAAGTCTCTAAGACAATTCGCTGGGCAGTAGGTCTCACTCTTGCCACCTGTCAGCGATCTACATCCCAGGCGTGGAGAACTGGGAGGCGGATTTCCTAAGTCGCCAGACCTTTCATCCGAGGGGGAGTGGAACTCCACACCGGAGGTAATTTGCTCAACTGATTCGTCTTTGGGGCAAACCGGATCTGGATCTCATGGCATCTTGCCAGAACGCCAAGCTTCCTTGTTACGGATCCAGGTCCAGGGACCCGGGTGCGGTGCTGGTAGATGCACTAGCAGCCCCTTGGGTTTTCAACATAGCTTATGTGTTTCCACCTTTGCCGTTGCTACCTCACCTCGACTGATTGCCAGGAACAAACAGGAGAGAGCATCGGTGATTCTGATAGCACCTGCGTGGCCACGCAGGACCTGGTATGCCGACCTAGTGGACATGTCGTCCTGTCCACCATGGTCTCTACCCCTGAGGCAGGACCTTCTAATTCAGGGTCCTTTCACCATTCCAAACCTAATTTCTCTGAGGCTGACTGCTTGGAAATTGAACGCTTGATTCTAATCAAAGCGTGGGTTTTCGATTCGGTTATTGATACATTAATACAGGCTTGTGAAACCTGTTACCAGAAAAATTTACCACAAGATATGGCGTAAATATTTATATTAGGTGTGAATCCAAGAGTTACTCATGGAGTAAGGTTAGGATTCCTAGGATATTGTCTTTTCTACAAGAGGGTTTAGAAAAGGGCCTATCCGCTAGTTCACTAAAGGGACAGATTTCTGCTCTGTCCTATCTCTTTTACACAAGCGGTCTGGCAGAGAATCCAGCAGACGGTCCAGGCTTTTTGTCAGTCTTTGGCTAGGATTAAGCCTGTGTTTAAAACTGTTGCTCCTCCGTGGAGCTTAAACTTGGTTCTTAAAGTTCTTCAGGGTGTTCCCTTTTGAACCCCTTCATGTCCATTGATAATAAGCTTTATCTTGGAAAGTTCTTTTTTGATGGCTATTTCTCGGCTCGAAGAGTCTCTGAGTTATTCTGCTTACATTGGTGATTCTCCTTATCTGGATCTTTCATTCAGAGCAAGGTAGTCCTGCGTACTAAAACCTGGGTTTTTACCTAAGGTTGTTTTCTAACAGGAATATCAATCAAGAGATTGTTGTTCCACTCGTTATGTCCTAATCCTTCTTCAAAGAAGGAATGTCTTTTGCATAATCTAGACGGTGGTCCGTGCCCTGAAGTTCTACTTACAGGCAACTAAAGATTTTCGGCAAACTTCTCTGTTTGTCATTTACTCTGGACAGAGGAGAGGTCAAAAGGCTTCGGCTACCTCTCTCTCTTTTTGGCTTTGTAGCATAATACGCTTAGCCTATGAGACTGCTGGACAGCAAGCCTCCTGAAAAAATTACAGCTCATTCCACTAGAGCTGAGTGGCTTCCACCTGGGCCATTAAGAATTGAGGCCTCTGTTGAACAGATTTGCAAGGCTGCAACTTGGTCTTCACTTCATACTTTTTCCAAATTTTACAAATTTGACACTTTTGCTTCTTCGGAGGCTGTTTTTGGAGAAAGGGTTCTACAGCAGTGGTTCTTCTGTTAATGTTCCCTGCCTTGTCCCTCCCATCATCCGTGTACTTTAGCTTTGGTATTGGTATCCCTTAAGTAATGGATGACCCGTGACTGAACACACTTAACAAGAGAAAACATAATTTATGCTTACCTGATAAATTTATTTCTCTGTGGTGTGTTCAGTCCACGGCCCGCCCTGTCTTTTTGAGGCAGGTTCTAATTTTAAATTATAACTTCAGTCACCACTGCACCCTATAGTTTCTCCTTTCTCGTCTTGTTTTGGGTCGAATGACTGGATATGACATGTGAGGGGAGGGAGCTATATAGCCAGCTCTGCTTTGGGTGATCTCTTGCAACTTCCTGTTGGAAGGAGAATATATCCCATAAGTAGATGGATGACCCGTGGACTGAACACACTACAAGAGAAATAAATTTATCAGGTAAGCATAAATAATGTTTTTTATATACCTTCCATGGTGGAGGTTTTTCCTGTACCAGAACGAGCTACAGAGATTATTGCTAGGGAATGGGAGAGACCCGGGTATCCCTTTTCTCTCCATCCCCTATATTTAAGACGACTGTTTCCCTATAGCAGAACCTCTTTCAAGGAGTCTTGGTAGGTAATACCCAAGGTTGAAGGGGCAATTTCCACGCTGGCCAATAGGACCACTATTCCCATAGAAGATACTTGTTCCTTTAAAGATCCTATGGACAAGAAATTATAGGGGTTTACTCAAGAAAATGTATGCACACACAGGGTTTACAATGGCAACCTGCGGTGTGTATTGCTACCGTCACTAGTGCGGCAGCATACTGGTTATTATGAAATTCATTGTCTGATTCTATTTGGACAGACACTCCCCTTGAAGAAATCCAGGATAGATCAAGGCTCCTTAAAGGGACATGAAACCCAAATTTTTTCTTTCGTGATTAGAAAGAGCATGCCATTTTAAAAAACTTTCTAATTTACTTCTATTATCATCATTTGCTTCATTCTCTTGATATCACTTGCTGAAAAGCATATCTATATATGCTCAGTATGCTGATGTGGTGTGCTGCACATAGAGGCCTTGTGTGATTGGCTCACACATGTGCTTTTCTATTTCTTTAACAAAGGAGATATCTAAAGAATTGAGCAAATTAGATAATAGAAGTAAATTGGAAAGTTGTTTTAAAATTACATGCCCTATCTGAATCATGAAAGGTTAATTTTGACTAGACTGCCCTAAAGTTAGCCAATTCCTTTATTATGGATGCTTCCCTACAGGTTATTAAACTGGGAGCAAAGCATTCTGGTTTTGCTGTGCTGGCCCGCAGAGCTTTATAGTTAAAATCTTGGTCTGCGGATGTGTCGTCTAAGCCTTTGTTGATCCCTTACAAGGGAAAGACCTTGTTTGGGCCTGGATTGAGGGAAATAATTTCTGACATTACGGGAGGAAAGGGCCATTTCCTCCCTCGGGACAAGAGGAATAAGCAAAAGGGACGTCAGAGCAATTTTCGTTCCTTTCGAAACTTCAAGGGTACACCTTCCTTTCCTTCCAAGCAGGTACAGTCCAAGCCTTCCTGGAGGCCCAACCAGTCTTGGAACAAGGGAAAACAATCCAAGAAGCCCGCTATTGACTCAAAAGCAGCATGAAGGGCCTGCCCCCGATCCGGGACTGGATCTTGTGGGGGGCAGACTTTCCTTCTTCGCACAGGCTTGGGTTCGGGATGTTCAGGATCCCTGGGCGGTGGACATTGTGTTCAAGACCTTTCCTCCCAGGGGCAGGTTTCTGCTTTCAAGATTATCTGTAGACCAGATAAAAAGAGAGGTGTTCTTACACTGTGTTCGGGACCTTTCCAACCTGGGAGTGATAGTTCCTGTCCCAATGCAGGAACAGGGTATGGGGTTCTACTCCAATCTGTGCGTGGTTCTCAAAAAAGAGGGAACCTTCAGACCAATTTTAGATCTCAAACTATTCGTTCCATTCTTCCCTTGGTTCAAGAGGGTCAATTTATGACAACGGTAGATTTAAAGGACACTCACCTGCATGTTCCCATCCACAAGGACCATCACAAGTTTCTGAGGTTCGCATTTCAAGGCAAACACTTCCAGTTTGTGGCTCTTCCATTCGGCCTTGCCACAGCTCCCAGAATTTTTTCAAAGGTTCTGGGATCCCTGTTGGCGGTGCTCCGATTGCGTGGCATTGCAGTGGCGCCTTATCTGGACGACATTCTGTTCAGGCGCCAAGCAAAATCCCACACGGGAAATGTTGATATCCTTCCTGCGATTTCACCGGATCGAAGGTGAATTGGGAAAAGAGTTCCTTGGTTCCAACTACAAAGGTAGTTTTTCTTGGGAACCTTAATAGATCCTTATCAACGAAAATATTTCTGACAGAAGTCAGGAAATTAAAGATTGTCGATTCTTGTTTAGCGCTTCAGTCCTCTTCTTGACCATCAGTAGCTTAATGTAAGGAGGTAATCGGTCTGATGGTAGCGGCTATGGACATCATACCCGTTTGCCGTCTCCACCTTAGACCTCTGCAGTTATGCATGCTCAGCACAATGGAACGGAGATTATGCGGATCTGTCTCCAGTTACATTTGGAGCAGGAGACAAGGGATTCCCTTCTTTGGTGGTTGTCTCAGGATCATCTATCCCAGGGAACATGCCTTCTGCAGACCCACCTGGGTAATTGTGACAAACGAACGCCAGCCTACTGGGATGGGGAGCAGTCTGGGGACTCTCTAAAGGCTCAGGGGACATGGACATCATCGGAGTTTGTTCTTACCCATAAAACATTTTGGAGCTGAGAGCAATCTTCAATGCTCCTTCTGGCCTGGCCTCAGTTAGCCTCGGCCCAGTCGGACAACATAACTTCAGTGGCCTACATCAACCATCAGGGGGTACTCAGAGTTCCTTGCCATGACAGAGGTAGCCAAGATAATTCAGTGGGCAGAGACCCACAACTGCTGTCTGTCGGCGATCCACATCTCAGGAGTGGACAACTGGAGGCGGATTTCTGAGCAGACAGACCTTTCACCCAGGCGAGTGGGAACTCCATCCGGAAGTGTTTTCCAGCTTGATTTTCAAATGGGGACAACAGGATTAAAGACAGGTTTTGTTATAAACTAAAGATACCTTTGCACCTTGTTGCCTTCCTTTCTCTCCTTTGCTTCAGTTGAATGACTGGGAATGGAGGAAAGGGAGGTGATATTTAACAGCTTTGCTGTGGTGCGATTTGCCGCCCTCCTGCTGGGCAGGAGTGATATTCCCAATAGTAATTAGATGATATTAAGGAGGTCTTAGAAGATCTTAGCAATGAAATGTATCTAAACCATTTTTAAATGTATCTAAAGTATTGGCATTTACTACCTCTTAGGGAATGTGTTCACAATGTTATTGCTCTTACAGTGAAACATTTAGGTTGCTGAGATTAAATCACGTTTCCTCCATCCTTAAATTATGACTTCTTATCACAAACAATTTTCTTGGAATAAAAATATACATTTTATTTGATATTTATCTAGAGAAAACAGACCCCAGTTTGGCTAACCTCTCCTCATATCTTAACGGGACACTGAAACCCACAGTTTTCATTCATGATTCAGATAGATAATACAATTTTAACGGTTTCCAATTACTCCCAAATGTTATCAAATTTGCTTTGTTTTCACTTTATTCTTTGTTGAAGGTGTTATCTAGATGGAAGCATGCAGATGCCTCAAGCACAACAATGCCTCAAGCACAACATGACAAGAAATAGTGCTGCCATCTACTGCTCTTGCTAATGTATAGCATTGTTGCAAAACTTCTGCCATATAGTGCTGTAGACACGTGCACACTCCTGAACTTACATCCCTGCTTTTCAAAGAAAGATAACAAGAAAATGAAGAAAATATGATAATATATAGTAAATTAAAAAGTTATCTAAAATTTTATGATCTATCTGAATCATGAAAGAAAAGTTTTTGGTTTTATGTCCCTTTCAAATTCTCCATTCCCCTTTATTATTTTTGTGGCCCTTCTCCGAACTTTTTCTAAGTCTGCAATGTCCTTTTTTTTTTTTTTTCTTTGAGCTTGGTCCCCAGTACTGCACCCCATACTTAAGGTGAGGTCTTACCAGGGATTTATTGAGTGACATAATTATGCTTTCCTCCCTTGCATCAATGCCTCTTTTAATACATGCTAGTATCTTATTAGCCTTAGAACCCGCTGCCCTGCATGTGCACTCAAATCCCTTTCCTCCTCTGTTTTACTAAATCTAGTTCCATTTAAATAATAGGTTGCTGCTTATGTTTACTTGCAAAATGTGGAACCTTGCATTTTCCAGTATTAATACTCATTTATTTACCTGTCCATTTCTTCTAATTTTTGTAGATCCCCTTGTAAAGCAATTTCATCCCTGCACTGACCTAATGACCTTAACACAACTTTGTAATTATTGAAGGGAATCGTAATATGCACCACACAAGTAGAAAATAATTAAGCCAAATATAATCCTAATCTATGCCCCAACAAAGCAATGTGTTTTGAGACCTAGAATAAAAGTGGATGATAGCTAAACAGAAACCCACGCATGAAAGATGTTTGCAAGTTAATTTAATTTTTTAAATACATGCAGTAGCATTATATAGGGGGCCAACAATTATGATAATATATTTAACCGAACAGACTGAAGAACAAACTGAAGATTCTTTAAAAATAGTCTAGTAGGCAGTAGAACCACGTAAAGCCTACCAAAAAGAAGTGACGCGTATACAGTGTGACATTCTTCAGAAGGTTACCATCTTGAATAGGCTACATCCATATTTGTAAAGGAGAAAGCCCTAAATGGCAGAAAAGTTAAGTGATGCAAAACTCAGGTGAAGCACAAGTGTAATAACTTAAAGACATTTGCTGGTCTATCTTACAAGCACAACTGGTGTGAAATTAATTATTCTTGCATCAATAAATATACAGTTGCCAGCAGCACACTCTTGAGACGTTATTTTCAGAGGCTGAGGTAGGATTACAGTTTTAGAGTATTAACTGACCATACACTTTGGACTTCACTGATCAGCCAGTGATAAGAGTGATATAGCATGATTATAGAGTTATTTTGAATTTAATGCTGGGATTGGTTACCATTGCTGTATTGGTACAGAATGACTGACGTAGCTTGAAGAATACATTGTAAGAAAGCTGGCCACAAGTACTGTAACGAGTGGCTTGAGATTGTGGCAGGAAAGAAGATTACAAGTACTGTTCAGGCAGTGTTGCCAAAAAGCAGGTTACAAGTGCTGTACTGACAGGGTTGCAGAAAAGCACATGAGAAGTGATATACTGAGTAAGACCATGTTGAAGAATACTGAAATAGTGAAGGAATCTCAGAGGAGGAGTCAATCAGAAGAGGAGTGTTTAGACAAGCCATAGGTCATACAAAAGCAGACCGAAGTAGAAAAGTATACTTTAAGCTGCAGAACAATGATCTGTTTATTGCATACACAGACAGACAAGTATTCATAACAGCAGAGATATTTGTGAACAGTCCAGGTCATATATAGGCAGGATTTTTTTTTTTTTAACGGTAAAGTCATCAGACAAAACAGCTCAGGATCCAGAAAATCTAGGTAAAAAATTGGCATTGGGTAGGGAGGATGGCAGTAGTGCACTTGAAAATAAAGCCTTTTCAGAAATTTTAGACCAAAACATTTGAAGCTTTCACCTTGAAATTGATGGCACAAAGATAAGCACATTACTTCCTAATTATTATTTTTTTGTAACTTTAGAAAATGCTCCATTGCAGCAGTGCTATAGTCATGGCTGTTTTTAGGGGTGGGCAAACTGGGCAATAGCCCGGGGTGCCAGGCTCTGCTCTCATTGTTGGTTAAATAGTGGGCAGGGACAGGAGTGTGCTGGTGTCTGTACATCTCTCCCCAGGGCATTTAGGATTCAGAGGTCATCAAACAGTGCGGGAAACGCTTCAGACACATAAAGGAACTTTCAGCATGAAGTATTATATACTTCATAACTGAAAGTCCCCTTTATTTGTTCCACTGGTAGATCCTAGCATTTCACAAACGCTAGGATTTACCATCACTTTAACAAATATATAGGTTATTGAAAACAAAGTAACTACAAGCAGTAGTTAGAAGTGACAAGGTTCTCAGAATCACCATACAGTAAATAAAAAAGAAATGAAAGTCGGGGGGGCGTGTCTACTCAGAGATCCTAGATGGTCGCATACTCTAAGATCTCTGGTTAAATCTCTTGTTAATCGCTTATAATAGGAGAATTCCCCACATCACTAACCATTATCACAGATCACTACTGAGACCTGGCTCACGGTGATACTAAACCAAAGCTTTATCAGCGCTGTATTTTCTCCTGTTTAAGTGTAGTCAGTCCACGGTCATCCATTACTTATGGGATATTAACTCCTCCCTAACAGGAAGTGCAAGAGGAACATACCCAAGCAGAGCTGCTATATAGCTCCTCCCCTCATAGTCACACCCCAGTCATATCTCTTGCACCCTAACTAATAGATAGGATGTGTGAGAGGAGTGTGGTTATTAAATTTAGTTTTTTAATTACTTCAAATCAAAAGTTTGTTGTTTTAAACAGCACCGGAGTGTGTTGTTTCTTCTCAGGCAGTATTAGAAGAAGAATCTACCTGAGTTTGTGTATGATCTTAGCGGACGTAACTAAGATCCATTTGCTGTTCTCGGCATTCTGAGGAGCGAGGTAACTTCAGAAACAGGGGACAGCGGGCAGGGTTCACCTGCAAAGAGGTATGTTGCAGTATATTATTTTCTAAGGAATGGAATTGACTGAGAAAATACTGCTAATACCGATATAATGTAAGTACAGCCTTAAATGCAGTAGTAGTAACTGGTATCAGGCTGTTATGTATGTATGTTGGCACCAAAGTATTTCTGGGGAATGGCACTTCACTAAGAAAATACTGTATACATATAACTCTAGCCTCTCTGCAGTGGTAGCGACTAGCAACAGGCTTTTATTCTTATTCATATATTTAAAACGTTTACTGACAGGTTAATCGTTTTTTTTTTCTCTGAGGTACTTGGTGAAAATTTATGGGCATTATTTTCCACTTGGCTGTCGTTTTATTTTGTATAAAATCAGTTACTGAGCTTCCCCACTGCTGTATTAAGAGTGGGAGGGGCCTATTTTTGGCGCTTTTACTACGCATTAAAAATTCAGTCACAGTCTTCCTTATTCTCCCTGCATGATCCAGGACGTCTCTACATAGCTCAAGGGGTCTCCAAAACTAGTTTGAGGAGGTAATCACTCACAGCAGACCTGTGAGACTGTGCTTTGACTGTGATAAAAAACGTATTTATTTGTCAATCGTTTTTTTTGCGTATTAAGGGGTTAATAATTCCATCTTGCTGATGGGTGCTTCCCTTTGCCTAAATTAATGCATTTCATATGAAAAATTGATTGCTATAACTAAACCGGTCATTGTTATATCAAAGTGAACAGTTTTTTTGTGTGCTTCTTTAAAGGCACCAGTAACGTTTTTTATATTGCCTTGTAAATTCAGTTGAAAAGCGTATTTTCCAAGCTTGCTAGTCTAATTGCTAGTTTGTTTAAACATGTCTGCCAACAGGGAATCTCTTTGTAGAAATATGTTCAAAGGCCAAGGTGGAGCCAATAGAAATTTATGTACTAATTGCATTGATGCTACTTAAATAAAAGCAATCTGTACATGTTAAGCAACATTCACCAGACAACGAGGGGGAAGTTATGCCGACTAACTTGCCTCACGTGTCAGTACCTGCATCTCCCGCTCAGGAGGTGCGTGATATTGTAACGCCAAGTACATCAGGGCGGCCATTACAAATTCACATTTACAAGGACATGGCTAATGTATGACTTGAAGTTTTATCTAAATTGCAGAACTTAGGGGTAAACGAGACCACTCTGGGGTGAGAACAGAGCTGCGCTGATAATGCTAGGGCCATGTCTGATACTACGTCACAATTTGCAGAACATGAAGACGGAGAGCTTCATTCTGTGGGTGACGGATCTGATCCAAATAAACTGGATTCAGACATTCTCAAATTTTAAGTTTAACGCTGGAAAACCTCCGTGTATTACTAGGGGAGGTGTTAGCGGCTCTGAATGATTGTAACACAGTTGCAATCCCAGAGAAAATGTGTAGGTTGGATAAATATATATGCGGTACCGACGAGTACTGACGTTTTTCCTATACCCTAAGAGACTTACTGAAATTGTTACTAAGGAGTGGGATAGACCCGGTGTGCCTTTCTCACCCCCTCCTATATTCAGAAAGATGTTTCCAATAGACGCCACCACACGGGACTTATGGCAAACGGTCCCTAAGGTGGAGGGAGCAGTTTCTACTTTAGCTAAGCGTACCACTATCCCGGTGGAGGATAGCTGTGCCTTTTCAGATCCAATGGATAAAAAGTTAGAGGTTTACCTTAAGAAAATGTTTGTTCAACAAGGTTTTATATTGCAACCCCTTGCATGCATTGCGCCTGTCACGGCTGCGGCGGCATTTTGGTTTGAGTCTCTGGAAGAGACCCTTGACACAGCTCCATTAGATGAGATTACACACAAGCTTAAAACCCTTAAGATAGCTAATTCATTTATTTCTGATGCCGTAGTACACTTAACTAAACTTACGGCTAAGAATTCCGGATTCGCCATTCAGGCGCGCAGAGTGCTGTGGCTAAAATCCTGGTCAGCGGATGTGACTTCTAAATCTAAATTGCTTAACATACCTTTCAAGGGGCAGACATTATTCGGGCCCGGTTTGAAAGAAATTATCGCTGATATAACGGGAGGTAAAGGCCATGCCCTGCCTCAAGACAGAGCCAAACCTAGGGCTAGACAGTCTAATTTTCGTGCCTTTCGTAACTTCAAGGCAGGAGCAGCATCAACTTCCTCTGCCCCAAAACAGGAAGGAGCTGTTGCTCGCTACAGACAAGGCTGGAAACCTAACCAGACCTGGAACAAGGGCAAGCAGGCCAGAAAACCTGCTGCTGCCCCTAAGACAGCATGAAGTGAGGGCCCCAGATCTGGAAACGGATCTAGTGGGGGGCAGACTCTCTCTCTTCGCCCAGGCTTGGGCAAGAGATGTCCAGGATCCCTGGGCGTTGGAGATCATATCTCAGGGATATCTTCTGGACTTCAAAGCTTCTCCTCCACAAGGGAGATTTCATCTTTCAAGGTTGTCAACAAACCAGATAAAGAAAGAGGCGTTTCTACGCTGTGTACAAGATCTTTTACTCATGGGAGTGATCCATCCGGTTCCGCGGTCGGAACACGGACAAGGATTTTACTCAAATCTGTTTGTGGTTCCCAAGAAAGAAGGAACCTTCAGACCAATATTGGATTTAAAGATCCTAAACAAATTCCTAAGAGTTCCATCGTTCAAAATGGAAACTATTCGGACAATCTTACCCATGATCCAAAGGGGTCAGTACATGACCACAGTGGATTTAAAGGATGCCTACCTTCACATACCTATTCACAAGGATCATTACCGGTATCTAAGGTTTGCCTTCCTAGACAGGCATTACCAGTTTGTAGCTCTTCCCTTCGGGTTAGCTACGGCTCCAAGAATCTTTACAAAGGTTCTGGGCTCTCTTCTGGCGGTACTAAGACCGCGAGGAATATCGGTAGCTCCGTACCTAGACGACATTCTGATACAAGCGTCAAGCTTCCAAACTGCCAAGTCTCATACAGAGTTAGTACTGGCATTTCTAAGGTCGCATGGGTGGAAAGTGAACGAAGAAAAGAGTTCTCTATTACCACTCACAAGAGTTCCCTTCTTGGGGACTCTTATAGATTCTGTAGAAATGAAAATTTACCTGACAGAGGACAGGTTAACAAAACTTCTAAATGCTTGCCGTGTCCTTCATTCCATTCAACACCCGTCAGTGGCTCAATGCATGGAGGTAATCGGCTTAATGGTAGCGGCAATGGACATAGTACCTTTTGCACGCCTGCATCTCAGACCACTGCAATTGTGCATGCTAAGTCAGTGGAATGGGGATTACTCAGATTTGTCCCCTATGCTGAATCTGGATCAAGAGACCAGAAATTCTCTTCTATGGTGGCTTTCTCGTCCACATCTGTCCAGGGGGATGCCCTTCAGCAGGCCAGACTGGACAATTGTAACAACAGACGCCAGCCTTTTAGGTTGGGGCGCTGTCTGGAATTCCCTGAAGGCTCAGGGATCATGGACTCAGGAGGAGAGTCTCCTTCCAATAAACATTCTGGAATTGAGAGCAGTTCTCAATGCCCTTCTGACTTGGCCTCAGTTAGCAACTCTGAGGTTCATCAGGTTTCAGTCGGACAACATCACGACTGTGGCTTACATCAATCATCAGGGAGGGACAAGGAGTTCCCTAGCGATGATGGAAGTCTCAAAGATTATTCGCTGGGCAGAGTCTCACTCTTGCCACCTGTCAGCGATTCACATCCCAGGCGTGGAGAACTGGGAGTCGGATTTCCTAAGTCGCCAGACTTTTCATCCGGGGGAGTGGGAACTTCATCCGGAGGTCTTTGCCCAAATACTTCGACGTTGGGGCAAACCAGATCTGGATCTCATGGCGTCTCGCCAGAACGCCAAACTTCCTTGTTACGGATCCAGGTCCAGGGACCCGGGAGCGGCACTGATAGATGCTCTGACAGCACCTTGGGTCTTCAACATGGCTTATGTGTTTCCACCCTTCCCGATGCTTCCTCGATTGATTGCCAGGATCAAACAGGAGAAAGCATCGGTGATTCTAATGGCGCCTGCGTGGCCACGCAGGACCTGGTATGCAGATCTAGTGGACATGTCATCCTGTCCACCTTGGTCGCTGCCTCTGAGACAGGACCTTCTAATTCAGGGTCCTTTCAAACATCAAAATCTAATTTCTCTGAAGCTGACTGCATGGAGATTGAACGCTTGATTTTATCAAAGCGTGGATTTTCGGAGTCAGTAATTGATACCTTAATACAGGCTAGGAAACCTGTTACCAGGAAAATTTACCATAAGATATGGCGTAAATATTTACACTGGTGCGAATCCAAGAGTTACTCATGGAGTAAGGTTAGGATTCCTAGGATATTGTCTTTTCTACAAGAAGGTTTAGAAAAGGGTTTATCTGCAAGTTCTTTGAAGGGACAGATCTCAGCTCTGTCCATCCTTTTTCACAAACGTCTGTCAGAAGTTCCAGACGTTCAGGCTTTTTGTCAGGCTTTGGACAGGATTAAGCCTGTGTTTAAGACTGTTGCTCCACTGTGGAGCTTAAACTTAGTTCTTAACGTTTTTACAGGGTGTTCCGTTTGAACCCCTTCATTCCATTGATATCAAGCTGTTATCTTGGAAAGTTCTGTTTTTAATGGCTATTTCCTCGGCTCGTAGAGTCTCTGAGTTATCGGCCTTACATTGTGATTCTCCTTATCTGATTTTTCATTCAGACAAGGTAGTTCTGCGTACTAAACCTGGGTTCTTACCTAAGGTAGTCACTAACAAGAATATCAATCAAGAGATTGTTGTTCCATCATTGTGCCCTAACCCTTCTTCAAAGAAGGAACGACTTCTGCACAATCTAGACGTAGTCCGTGCCCTGAAATTTTATTTACAGGCAACTAAAGATTTTCGCCAAACTTCTTCCCTGTTTGTCGTTTATTCTGGACAGAGGAGAGGTCAAAAAGCATTTGCTACCTCTCTCTCTTTTTGGCTTTGTTGCATAATACGTTTAGCCTATGAGACTGCTGGACAGCATCCTCCTGAAAGAATTACAGCTCATTCTACGAGAGCTGGGGCTTCCACGTGGGCCTTTAAGAATGAGGCCTCTGTTGAACAGATTTGCAAGGCTGCAACTTGGTCTTCTCTTCATACTTTTTCCAAATTTTACAAATTTGACACTTTTGCTTCTTCTGAGGCTGTTTTTGGGAGAAAGGTTCTTCAGGCAGTGGTTCCTTCCGTGTAAAGATCCTGCCTGTCCCTCCCGTCATCCGTGTACTTTAGCTTTGGTATTGGTATCCCATAAGTAATGGATGACCCGTGGACTGACTACACTTAACAGGAGAAAACATAATTTATGCTTACCTGATAAATTCCTTTCTCCTGTAGTGTAGTCAGTCCACGGCCCGCCCTGTTTTTTATGGCAGGTCTAAATTTTAAATTATACTCCAGTCACCACTGCACCCTATAGTTTCTCCTTTCTCGTTTGGTTTTCGGTCGAATGACTGGGTGTGACGTAGAGGGGAGGAGCTATATAGCAGCTCTGCTTGGGTGATCCTCTTGCACTTCCTGTTAGGGAGGAGTTAATATCCCATAAGTAATGGATGACCCGTGGACTGACTACACTACAGGAGAAAGGAATTTATCAGGTAAGCATAAATTATGTTTTTTAAACCGGAGCCCTGGATTAGACAACAAAGACCTGGATAAGCGACTCGTAACAGTTGATGTTACCCCCCTCAGCTTGCCAGGGCTTTTGCTGAAGCCACCAACACAATAAAAAAATAAAAGGGGGCGTGTCTCTGGGCAGCACCTTGAATGGCAGCAATATTGGCAGCTCTGTGCAAACTGCTGTTAAATCGCCAATTATCAGCAGCTCTTCTACTCATCTGTTTCTGAAAATGCAAGCTTAATACCAAGGAGACTGAGTTATTTCGATTGCTATAAAAATTTGTCTGAGGAACTGCACTTTCTTGCCGATCCGGAGCGTTGAGGCCTGTGGTCGAGGCCTTCAACACCCCCCCCCCCCCCCCCCCTGAGAAGCGGGGTTAAACAGTGTTATATCACTGCTATTTTTCTAATTCAGATTGAAGATATACTTCAAGGATGTTACACAGCTTGGAGTCAGATTTTGCTGCTCTTACAAGAACATTTTCGATCTCTCGAACAACGCCTGTGTGAGGCCTTCGGGATGGAACAAGAGAGCCAGCAAACACTGAGACAAGCTGCAGAGGAACTTGTATCATTTCATTCACCTACAGAAGCACAAGATCTCCAGTCCAGGACTGTGCTATACAGGGGAACATACTGGACGCCGCAGCCTTACCTGGAGGTGAACATACTCCTCTTCAAATTAGAGATGCCCATCAGCAGAAACGAACTCCAACTGCTTACGGAGCAATAATGGACTCACAGGCGATTACGCTGCTACAGAGCGAAGATGCCTCTGGTGCAGAGAGACCACGCCACACACGCGCCGCACTGACCCCTGAACTTACCGATGGTTGTGTTGTACAGCCGTGCGAGTGGAAGATGTCACTCAATGGAAATACTCTTAGGGCCGAGACGGAGGTATGCGTGGCGGCATGCCATACACGTACATGGAGTGAAATGGAGCAGAGCGCCGAGGCCTCAACTTATAAATCGGGCCGGAATAAAAAGGTACTCTGGCAGCTTACACCCTCTAATCAGAAGCAGGTCCCTAACTACCCTTACGGTGTGGCCCAATCTCGGAGTGTGACAGAGACTGTCCATATCCCAACCAGTGTAAGAGCCGCCAGCACTTTCAGGAAAACTGGTGTGAGCCATTAAACACTAAGTGCTGAATATCATCAGTTAAAAAGAGGAGACGAGTGAGCAGAATCATCTTGAGCCCAAAATACAGAAAGCAGCTCTCTTGAAACATGATATCCGTTATGCACCTATGCTGAGACCTGCTATAATGCTCCAGTATAGGGCTGGAATCGGCTGAACATTTGCTGCTCTACATTGCTATCGGCAGCATAAGTGGTTTGACAACACGCTGAACTGCTATAGCATGAACAATTACCTATTATGCTAACCTCCCTCTGCTATGGTTGACAATTCATTCTCTAAGGGCAACTAATCTGTTTATAATCCCCCTACATATTCTGAAATGTGTCCTAAAGATGGCAACTGAGCCTGATACATGGATGTCTTTGTCACTGCATATTAACTCTTTGTTCCTATGCACACAACAATGGTTTGCAATACAGCCCTCTGCCTCTTTGCTGTTTACTCTTGTTCCCAATACCATATCTGTACGCCACTGTGCTCCCCTCCTATAAAGGTCTAAGTTTTAATCCAGGATATAAATATTATTTCCTATCTAAAAGTTTACTTGTACCAGGGATGTGTGGATAGGCACATTTGTTACTGCTCCTTCTCTTTCTTCTTAGACCTGCATGCTCTTATAACTAACTTACACTATGCTGGTATTTCCCAATGTCTTATACTGCAGGTGCACTTCATTTACCCTTAACTATGTTTTGGAAATTTGTATAGTCAACCACCACATTATTCTGATAATTACTGAACTACTAGCGGCCGTGGCAGCAAAGCCTACTTTACTAACATATTAGGTGCTTTAGCGTTTGGTTATGGGAGTTCAGGCTAACCAGCCTCTGTGTATGTATATATGTGTAATTTTTTGATTCTCTAACAGTTACAGAGATGCCTTGAGACAGATATGATTTGCATCTTATCAGAGGCAAACAACCTGTACTTATCTAAATTGTTCATGTTTAACATCCTCCTATAAGGTTTTGCACTATAGGATTGTTCCATATTAATATAGTCCTTCAGTTATTTCTTAACCCAAGAAGCTTGTTAAGAGTCCAAAAAGTGGCCTTATAGACCTAATACTTGATAAGTCTTCCCTATTGCTCACTTTTAATAGTATATGCCAATGTTATTGGTCCAAGAGAGGCCATTGTTTTCCATATGGGGATTTATTTTCCTGAGTCAGGGCACTTGATTATAGGGGTTAATTGTTTAAAATAAAAAATGAGGTTTATCAATAGAGAGCCAAAAGTGGTCTCCAGTGTTGGCAGCAACCTCCTATAGCTGACTTGTTTATTTGTGAGGTCCAAAAGTGGCCTCATATATTATTTGGGAGGTACACAGAACATTAGGCAACCATTTGACATAGTAGATGTTTCCTTTGCAGGAATAAATGTTGAAAATGTAAACTGTTATACCATACACTGTCTGTATTTTTATATTTATTATGCTATACTCTTACATGTATGCCTTACTACAAACCTCAAATAAAAAATATTAAAAAATAAACAAATAAAAAAAAGTATACCAATCACCTAGAAGGGACATAAGATCATTTAAGACATCTATAATGTCTAAAATGGCTGCCGCACGGAAGACAAACCTTCAGGATAACTGGGACAACCACATGGCCAAATTTGACAAACTATGCCAACACCTGATAGCCACTGCACCTCAGGATTATTTACTGAAACGTCTAACACACACCATATCGACACCCGTAATCACTGTGGGTCCAAGAGAAATCAGCCTTTTAGAAACAGATAACCGACAGGGGAATCTTCAACATTCTGAAGCAGCACTCATAATACTACACATGCCGTCTAATAAAAAGCCAGAGTCAACAACCTCATATGCAACCACGGCACAGATTCACTTTACAGCAGCAATATACATTAAGAATTCCCTTGGCGAAAAAAAGAAGTCATCACAGATGGGAGAATACACACCAGTTTCCGGAGTTGATAGGGAGTATTCGAGGGGCTCCCGGAGCGCTCTGTCAGCAAAGCAACTGCACCTCTCTCTCAACAATGATTCTTCAAACAGTGAGGGCAGCGAGATCACTCATCGTTACGATGCAACTTACATGAAGCTGGAAGATTCAAAACCCTTTGGCATCCGTATCCCACTACCAGAGACTATCAATATAAACATAAGATTGATCCTGAAACATCGTATTACCTCTTTCCAAGAGACTTTACATACTGCCTATAGGACCCTCCTCTTGCTACAGACAACAGGCGGTTAGCGGCAAGTATTTAAGATAGTTATCAATGTCTTTATAGCACTAGTTCAGAGGGTGACATTTATTTACCACTCATAGTATAATATTCTCTGCATAATAAAATGCAGTATATGTATCTTACCAAATTCATGTAAATTATGCTCTATGTACCTTTGACTATGTTAAATGTTCGCAAGCTATTTGCCTAGCTTTAGGTTAATTTTTTCAACTATATTTAGAGTTTAGGTTTCTATATTGTTTAGCTACAGTATTATTGGATCTACATAGCTTTATTTATAGAACTTTTTCTTATACACTATTTACTTACAAGGCATTTAATCTGATCCTCTGTCGTCACCTTTGTAAATATACATTCCTATGGGGTTTGTGGGGGGCCCCTACATCACTTAGTTAAACAATGGCTGATGTAGCAGAGGACACTGATCTATATTGAATGAACCATCATATAGATGCCTCTCTGGCGGTCAGCGGCAGAGGCCGTGGGAGAGATAAGATTTAAGTTGATAGGTTCTCCCAGGTGGTAGTTAACCTTGTAAAGTATGTTATACTTACAGAAAGAAGTTCAAGTTTATATATGTGGTTTCTAATTGATACGTGTAACTGTGTTTTCAAAAACCTAACATCAATGTCTATATTAACTGCATTTTTACAGTTTGAAGAGAATAGTCTATCAAACTCCTATGCACTTCGTATATTCTAAGTTTGGCATCACATGTATGTCCTTTAGCATCCGTAGCTAGTAAAATAGGCTTTGGTCTCTAGTTAGTTTAACTAGAACTGTTACTTGGAAATAATCCCTGTACTTCACTAAACATTTTTTCATGGATCCAAGAGTGGTCTATATTTATCGTAGGGATCAAAAAGAGGACAACGGAATATAATACATGAATGTTTATAGCATGTATAATGTTTTCATCTGCACTGTATGCATATTTTCGTGTAAGGTTTTCTAATGTATTTTGTAATTCCTCATAAATATTTAAAGAAAAAAAGAAATGAAAGTCCCCCAACAGTGCTAGGATTGTTTTTAGAAAATAAACACAGAGTAGGATGTGCTGCCATCCACCCCACAAGCTGTCAAGAGGTCATCCTAATACCAGAAAAATCCTAGAAAAAAAATATGGTAAAGAAGGGGGGCTGGGTATTACGGTTTGAAAATAGATATTGACCCCTTCACCAATTATTGCTACTTCTCTTTTTCAACAACTGTGAGCAATATAATGCCCGCCAATTTTATCCCCAAAGCTTGGCATCTCAAGTATGTGATGACCTGTATATATGTTTTTTGTGCTTCACGCATCTATGCAGATGATTGTGTGTTGTGTAGGTGCCTTGTGTTGTGCGCATGTAGAATGTCTGTGAGTTCCAGTTTGTGTGGATGTGGGTCTGTGGATGTAATTTTGTGTATGCATGAGTACCAATCGTGTTTGTATATTGCGGTGCTTGTCTGTGTATTTATGTGTGAACATTTGAGGGGATGCTGGCACTTAACTCCTGAACTTTTTTAACATTATAGATAATGATAGTTTCTTCCCTTCCTCTTTGCTGAGGCAAGAATAGTCCTACCCAAGCCTGGAAAACAGACATCACCAACCAGTTTCCTTCCATTTAAATTCTAACATTAAATTATATGCTAAATTGATCTCCAATTAGTTCAATAAAATGATTCCCAGCATAATCCATCTCTAGCAAGTGCGCTTTGTCTTTGGTCGTGAGGTTAGGACAATACAGTCAGAGCACTACATTTTTATTCATTATGCCACATTTCACAAGTTCTCGACCAATAGCCCTGTCAACAGATGCTGAAAAGACATTTTGTCACCTAAAACTGTCCCAACGATTTGGAGTAGAATTATGTACTGGCACGACCACCTAAATTTGAGTTAATGGTTTACTTTTGAAAACCTATTTCCATGGAGATCTTTACGGCAAAAAATTATAGCCAAACAGAGGATCGGAGGCACCATCATTGGTGAGACTACATATAAAATCACATTATAAGCAGTGACATGTTGTCTCACTAAGCTGGCTGCCTCACTAGGGAAGCTAGGGAAGAATTTCACACTTTTGGGAGTTATAATCAGTGACTCAGATTTGTTATTAAAGAAAATTGGTATAACGATCCTGGCACAGAACTCCCTCTGTCCATAAATGTAACTCCTATATTTGGCAATTGAAAGCTTTAAAGTATCTAGGGGTGTCTCTAACTGCTCTTGATCCCCTCTTATTCACAGGGAACCTATTGGACTAAATTAGCAAAAACGGGGCAAAACTAAATTATCTAAGATAAAGAGCAGAAACTGAAGTCCCAGAGAGTTGAGGCTCTCTGGGACGTGGAAAAAAATAACTGAAATGTTTTCTATACTGGCATTGGCTTCTAGTTTAATTTACATTCTATTAGTTAAATAAGTGTACAGCTGCCGATACAAAAATCCGTTAGATCTGTAGGTGTATAAATGCTTAGAGAATATAATTTCAGACACAGCCAGGGAACTCGCTGTTGCTCCCGCAGGCTTATTTTGCATAGAAGAAAATACAATCTGCAATACAGTTTGTACAGATATCACAAATTTGTTCATCTTCTGTGTATCGTTTTCAAACTCGTTGTTTGCTTTTTACTTTACAGTACCTAAAATGGCTCCAATCATCATACAAAACATGTTGAAAAATACAAGGCTTCTTTTGTGTGGACCTCCAGTATCTGTGGATGATCAACAAGGATTCATCCAAAACTTCACCCTGACTTACAAACCTAATCATGGGAATTTAACTAGTAAGATATTCTAGCTGTTCAAAACATCTGCATGCAAAATAAATGTTTTAAAGCATTTCATATTGACATGGTGTTTGAAAAATATGCATTGTTTTGTACGCCTGGTACCCATTTAAAAGCCTCTTAACTTGGTCAAAGCAAAGAAAGCCTCTTAATTGGTCAAAGCAAAGAAAGCCTCTTAATTGGTCAAAGCAAAGAAAAACAAGATAAATAACCATTCAAGGGCAGATCTAAACAAGCCCTGTACATATTAACCAATCACTGTGCAGGATGTAGGAGTGTCAGGGTTCTGTATTTCAAGCAACGCACTCTTTGGCTGGAGATACTGAATTTTCAAGGTTAACTACTGGAAAAGTGGGCTAAATAATTAATGACAATGCATTGCAAAGTTCTTTAAAAGGGACATGAAACCCAAGTTTTTTTCTTTTATGATTCAGACAGAGCATTTTAAACGGCTTTCTCCAATGTACTTCTTTTATCTCATTAAGCTTCATCCTCTGGCATCCTTTGCTGTAACATAATACCTAGTTAGGCTCAGGAGCATAAATGCACTGCGGGGACTAGCCTGCTGATTGGTAACTGCACATATATGCTTGTTGTCATTGGCTCACCAGGTGCTGTTCAGCTAGCTTCCAGTAGGGCATTGCTTGTTCTTCAAAAAGGATACTAAGAGAACAAAGGAAATGTAATAATAGAAGTACATTGGAAAGTTGTTTAAAATCATATGCTTTGTCTAAACCCTTTTGGGTTTATTTCCCTTTAATTTTGCATAAGTAACATTTTATAAATTCTAAATAAGCTATGAGTTATAGAATACTAAGACATTTGTAAAAATAAGTGTGCTAAATGTACCCTTTCAGTGCCGTTACCACCTCATTAAACCTCAGCGGCTCCTGCCGCCCATGGCACAGGGATCTTTCTTTCATCGTAATTGGCAAGAGTCCGTGAGCTAGTGACGTATGAGGATATACAATCCATCCCAGAAGGGGCAACGTTTCCCAACCTCAAAATGCTTATAAATACACCCCTCACACACACCACAATTCAGTTTTACAAACTTTGCCTCCTATGGAGTGTGGTGAAGTAAATTTGTGCTAAGATTTCTACGTTGATATGCGCTTCTCAGCATTTTGAAGCCGATTCCTCTCAGAGTGCAGTGAATGTCAGAGGGATGTGAACGGGAGTATCACCTATTGAATACAATGGTCATCCATATCGGGGATCTATTTCATAGGTTCTCTGTTATCAGTCGTAGAGATTCTTCTCCTACATCCCTTTTCAGATTGACGATATACTCTTATATACCATTAGCTCTGCTGATTCTCGTTTCAGTACTGGTTTGGCTATCTACTTTATGTACACTGAGTGTCTTTTGGTAAGTATGTTTCCTTTATTTAAGACACTCTCAGCTATGGTTTGGCCACTTTATATGTAAAGTTCTAAATTATGTTTTTTGTACTTATATTTGCCATGATTCAGGTTTATCAGTATATTTCCTTTTTGCAGACTGTCAGTTTCATATTTGGGATTGCATATATTTAAAAAAAAATTAAAAAAAAATTCTTAACCTGAAGTTTTTCAAATTGACTCTATTTTCTAAATTGCGGGCTGTTAGGCTCGCGGTGAGCGCAAAATGCTATAATTTATTGCGTCATTCTTGCCGCAAGACTTTTTTGGCGCGAGAATTACGTTTGTTGACGTAATTTCGTCATTTCCGGCGTCTTAGTTGGCGCCGAGTTTTTCCACGTAGTTGCGTCATCTATGACGCTCGTGTTTGTTGCAGATGTTTTTGCCGCCAAAAAATATTTTTGTCAGTTGTGGGCGTCATACTTGGTGCCAAACTTTTGACATTATTTAAGACTTCATTTATTTTTGCTTCTGGTTTCCAGAGGCTTATTTTGTTTTGCATTTCTTTCCCATTCCTGAAACTGTCGTATAAGGAAATTGATAATTTTGCTTTATATGTTATTTTTTCTCTTACATATTGCAAGATGTCTCAAACTGACCCTGTTTCAGAATCTACTACTGGAATCCTGCTGCATGATGTCGGTTCTAACAAAGCTAAGTGCATTTGTTGTAAACTTGTGGTAACTGTTCCTCCGGCTGTAGTTTGTGATAGTTGTCATGACAGACTTTTACATGCAGACAATATTTCCATTAGTAGTAGTCCATTACCTGTTGCTGGTCCTTCAACATCTAATGTTCAGGATATTCCTGTTAATGTGAGAGAATTTGTTTCTAAGTCCATTCAGAAGGCTTTGTCTGTCTTTTAAAACTTCTCATAAAATTGATGAATTTTTAAATGACCGACACCACATTCTGATTTATCTATCTCTGATGAGGATCTATCTGGTTCAGAAAGATTCTGCCTCAGATATTGACACTGACAAATCTTCATATTTTGTTTAAAATGGAGTATATTTGATCCTTATTGAAAGAGGTGTTGATTGCATTAGAATATGGAGGAGACTAGTCTCTTGATATTAAAACTAATAAACGTTTAAATTCGGTTTTTAAACCTCATGTAGTTATTCCCTGAGGATTTTCCAGTTCTGATGCTATTTCAGATGTGATTTCTAGGGAATGGAATAGACTGGGTACTTCTTTTACTCCTTCCTCAACGGTTTAAGAAATTGTATCCCTTTGCCGACTGATAGATTGGAGTTTTGGGAAAAGATCCCCAAAGTTGATGGGGCCATCTCTACTCTTGCAAAGCGTACTACTATTCCTACGGCAAATAGTACTTCTTTTAAACATCCTTTAGATGGGAAACTTGAATCTTATCTAAGGAAGGCTTATTTATGTTCAGGTCATCTTCTTAGGCCTGCTATTTCTGTGGCTGATGTTGCAGCTGCTTCAACTTTTTGGTTGGAAACCTTAGCGCAACAAGTACCAGATCATAATGTGTAATAGCATTGGTTAAGTTAATTCAACATGCTAATAATTTCATTTGGATGATGCCATTTTTGATATCATTACGAATTGATATTGATATATGTCTTTAGCTATATTAGCTAGAAGAGCTTTATGGCTTAAATCTTGGAATGCTGATATGACTTCTAAATCAAAGCTTGCTATCTCTCTCTTTCCAAGGTAATACATTTATTTGGTTCTCAGTTGGATTAAATTATTTCAACTGACACTGGGGGGAAGGAGCTTTTTTGCCTCAGGATAAAAAATCTAAGGGTAAATTTAAGGCTACTAAACATTTTCGTTCCTTTCGACAAAATAAGGAACAGAAAACCTGATCCTTCCCCTAAAGAACGGTTTCCAAGTGGAAGCCTTCTTCAGTCTGGTAATAAATCCTAGCCATTTAAAAGATCTAAATCAGCCCCCAAGGTCCGCATGAAGGTGCGGCCCTCATCCCAGCTCAGCTGTAGGTGGGGCAGACTATGATTTTCAAGATGTTTGGATCAATTCAGTCCAAAATCATTGGATTTCAGAACTTTGTCTCTCAGAGGTACAGAATAGGTTTCAAAGTAAGACCGCCTGTGAGAAGTTTCTTTCTCTCATGCATTCCAGGTGAACACAGAAAAAGCTCAGGCTTTCCTGAAGTGTGTTTCAGACCTGAGTTATCCTGGGGTAATTGTGCTAGTTCCTTCTCAGGAACGGGGTCTGGGGTTTTATTCAAATCTGTTCATTGTCCCAAAGAAGGAGAATTCTTTCAGACCAGTTCTGGATCTAAAAAATTTGAATCGTTATGTAAGAATACCAACATTCAAAATGGTGACTATAAGGACTATTCTGCCTTTTGTTCAGCAAGGGCATTATATGTCCACAATAGACTTACAGGATGTATATCTTCATATTCCGATTCATCCAGATCACTATCAGTTCCTGAGATTCCCTTTTCTAGACAAGCATTACCAATTTGTTGCTCTTCCTTTTGGGCTAGCGACAGCTTCCATGGATCTTTTCAAAGGTTCTCGGTGCCCTACTCTCTGTAATCAGAGAGCGGGGTATTGCGGCGTTTCCTTATTTGAACGATATCTTGGTACTTGCTCAGTTCTTTACGTTCTGCAGAATCTCACACGATTCAACTAGTGTTGTTTCTTCAAAGACATGGTTGGAGATCAATTTTACCAAAGAGTTCTTTGATTCCTCATACAAGGGGAAACCTTTTTAGGTTTCCAAATAGATTCAGTATCCATGACTTTGTCTCGAACAGACAAGAGACGTCTGAAATTGGTTGCAGCTTTGTCGCAACCTTCAGTTTCAATCATTCCCTTCAGTAGCTATGTGCATGGAGGTTTTAGGTCTCATGACTGCAGCATCGGACGCGATCCCCTTTGCTCGTTTTCACATGAGACCTCTTCAGCTTTGTATGCTGAACAATGGTGCAGGGATTATACAAGGATATCACAGTTGATTATCCTTAAATCCCAATGTCGACTATCTCTGACTTGGTGGTTAGATCACCATCGTTTAGTTCAAGGGGCCTCTTTTGTTCGGCCAACCTGGACTGTGATCACAACAGATGCAAGTCTTTCAGGTTGGGGAGCTGTCTAGCGATCTCTGACAGCGCAGGGGGTTTGGAAATCTCAAGAGGGCGAGATTACCAATCAATATTTTGCAACTCTTCAGTTTTGGGTCTCAACTGAAGAGAGAACTGTTCATTTGTTTTCAGACAGACAATGTCACAACCGTGGCATATGTCAATCATCAGGGTGGGACTCACAATCCTCAAGCTATGAAAGAAGTATCCTCGGATACTTGCTTGGCGGAATCCAGCTCCTGTCACATTTCTGCGGTCCATATCCCAGGTATAGACAATTGGGAAGCGGATTATCTCAGTCGTCAGACTTACATACGGGAGAGTGGTCTCTTCACCCAGATGTGTTCTTTCAGATTGTTTCAGATGTAGATCTGATGGCTTCTCATCTAAACAGGAAACTTCCCAGGTATCTGTCCAGGTCCAGGGATCCTCAGACGGAAGCAGTGGATGCGTTGACACTTCCTTGGAATTATCAACCTGCTTATATTTTTCCGACTCTAGTTCTTCTTCCAAGAGTGGTTTCCAAAATCATAATGGAGCGTTCGTTTGTACTGCTGTGGCTCCAGCATGGCCACACAGGTTTTGGTATGCGGATCTTATTCGGATGTCCAGTTTCCAACCTTGGCCACTTCTGTTAAGGCCAGACCTTCTATCTCAAGGCCCGTTTTTCCATCAGGATCTCAAATCATTAAATTTGAAGGTATGGAGATGAACGCTTAGTGCTTAGTCATAGAGGTTTCTCTGACTCAGTGATTAATACTATGTTGCAGGCTCGTAAATCTGTGTCTAGAAAAATTTATTGAGTTTGGAAGACTTACATTTCATGGTGCTCTTCACATTAATTCTCTTGGCATTCTTTTAGAATTCCTAGAATTTTAGTTTCTTCAGGATGGTTTAGATAGGTTTGTCTGCAAGTTAGAAAATCAAAATACTAATGGCACTGCACAAATTTACAAAATAGGGTAGCCTATTGTTCTCTGGACTGGTAAATGTACTTTGTTTGTATAAGTCTATCTATGATCCAGATTTTTTATCTGTAGAGTGGCTGAGGTGCTGTGTACTGGTTATTTGAGACAAGGAGTATCAATCCTAGGATTGATGGAATGTACACCTGTGTAGCACTCTTTCCCTATTTAACAATGGCAAGAGTTGGACAAGGTTTAGTAGTCTAGAATAGGAGGAGTAAGTGTGGATGATTAAAATATAACCTTTATTGGTAAATTTAAAAAAAGCAACAACAAAAACAATCTACATACATACTAAGTTAAAAATTGCAGGATTGGGTCTGATTAAATTATATCTGTTTTCACAGAAAATTTGAGTGGTTGTGATGTGTATATAGAGAAAAACTTGGATCAATAGTCCAATTTCACGTTGTGGTATTCTTAGTACTTATATGTTGTTAGATATTGGTAACACTGGAGTGGTATCGGTAAAGCTATTATGCTTTGATATTTACTCTGTTTTGAGTCTGATATTGATACTCGGCTATACAAGACTAGCCTTTGGTTAACTTGATTTTGTTATTGCACTTATTTTAATAAGTGTAATATTGTTTCTAACACGTGATTCGTGTAATTAATGTTGTAACAAAGTGCTTGTAAAACGTTTCAATTGTACCCCATTGTTTGGAAGTTTATTTGTATATTAAATGTGTGCAATATCTGATTGATAGTTAACTGTATAGAATAGTTATTTGTTACAACTTTTTGTCTAGTTTCTGCTATAGTTAGCACAGTATTTGTGTTGGCTGCAATGAGCACGAGTTTCTATCAATTGTGCACTTGTTTTGCTAACCTTTGATGTTAGATGTAATAACTTTCTTGAATGACTTTATTATTTTTGGTTTTTATTGTAATATTCACCTAGTGACTTGTAATTCTGTTAACATCTTTATTCACTCTCAATATTTTTATTGAGATTGTATTTTGTTTATTTCATTTCAGAGTCATTACAATTATATGAATTTGATACAGAGCTGTTGCAGAGTAGCTGCTATTCGTTAATTTAGCTTGGCTTAGCTTATATTAAAGATAGGCTAGTTGGTATATGTTGCCGGGCTAAAAGTTAGATATTTAAAAGTTCTGAGTGCTGATCTCAAACTCACAATTTGCAGTATATTATATATATTTTGATACTTCAAATTTCTTAACCGTACGTTTGGATCAACACTGGGCTTTCAATATATATGCCGGTTCTATTTTCTAAAGTTATAATAGCTCAGCTTATGCTAAAAAATAGGATGCGTAAAATTTATTGTGGAATTGTACAGCAAATATTATGTGCAATCAATACTGGGCTCTTGCTGTAACTGTCAGTTCAGTTCCACTTATCAAGTAGCTTGGCTTAGCTTGTACCGAAAATAACAAGTTGATAGGTGTTACCACTCTAGTTTTTAAGCGTTTTTGGCAGGCTGAGTGCTGATCTAAAGCTGACAGTTGCGGTATTGGGTCTTGCCTTCGAGTTCCGTATTTTTTAAACCGCTTTGTCTGCAGTCAACACTGAGTACTCGCTCTAAATGCCGGTTCTATGGCTAATACAGTTACTGGGTTAATCTCTATATAAATTAATTTAAGTCAATATTGTGCACAACCACAATTTTTATGCTTATAAAGACTACCATTCCTGCTAAATAAAAAATGCTACACGGCATTCAACAAACATTCCCTAACATGTTTCGCCACTATCGTGGCTTTTTCAAAAGGGACGATAGTGGCGAAACAAGTTTAGGGAATGTTTTGTTGAATGCCGGTGTAGCATTTTTATTTAGCAGGAATGGTGGTCTTTATAGCATAAGAAAATTGTGTTGTGCACAATATTGACTTAAATTAATTTATATAGAGATTAACCCATTAACTGTATTAGACATAGAACCGGCATTTAGAGCGAGTACTCAGTGTTGACTGCAGACAAGCGGTTAAAAAATACGGAACTCGAAGGCAGACCCAATACCGCAAACTGTCAGCTTTAGATCAGCACTCAGCTTGCCAAAAACGATTAAAACTAGAGTGGGTAACACCTATCAACTTGTTATTTTTCGGGTACAAGCTAAGCCAAGCTAACTTGATAAGTGGAACTGAACTGACAGTTACAGCAAGAGGCCCAGTATTTATTGCATAATATTTTCTGTACAATTCCACAATAAATATTACGCATCCTATTTTTTAGCATAAGCTGAGCTATTATAACTTTAGAAAATAGAACCGGCATATATATTTGAAAGCCCAGTGTTGATCCAAACGTACGGTTTTAAGAAATTTGAAGTATCAAAATATATATATAATACTGCAAATTGTGAGTTTGAGATCAGCACTCAGACTCTTTAAATATCTAACTTTTAGCCCGGCAACATATACCAACTAGCCTATCTTTAATATAAGCTAAGCCAAGCTAAATTAACTAATAGCAGCTACTCTGCAGCAGCTCTGTATCAAATTCATATAATTGTAATGACTCTGAAAATGAAATAAACAAAATACAATCTCAATAAAAATATTGAGGTGAATAAAGATGTTAACAGAATTACAAGTCACTAAGGTGAAATATTACAATAAAAACCAAAAATAATAAAGTCATTCAAGAAAGTTATTACATCTAACATCAAAGGTTAGCAAAACAAGTGCACAATTGATAGAAACACGTGCTCATGCAGCCAAACACAAATACTGTGCTAACTATAGCAGAAACTAGACAAAAAGTGTAACAAATAACTATTCTATACAGTTAACTATCAATCAGATATTGCACACATTTAATATACAAATAAACTTCCAAACAATGGGGGTACAATTGAAACGTTTTACAAGCACTTTGTTACAACATTAATTACACGAATCACGTGTTAGAAACAATATTACACTTATTAAAATAAGTGCAATAACAAAATCAAGTTAACCAAAGGCTAGTCTTGTTATAGCCGAGTATCAATATCAGACTCAAAACAGAGTAAATATCAAAGCATAATAGCTTTACCGATACCACTCCAGTGTTACCTATATCTAACAACATATAAGTACTAAGAATACCACAACGTGAAATTGGACTATTGATCCAAGTTTTTCTCTATATACACATCACAACCACTCAAATTTTCTGTGAAAACAGATATAATTTAATCAGACCCAATCCTGCAATTTTTAACTTAGTATGTATGTATGTAGATTGTTTTTGTTGTTGCTTTTTTTAAATTTACCAATAAAGGTTATATTTTAATTCATCCACACTTACTCCTCCTATTCTAGACTACTATACCTTGTCCAACTCTTGCCATTGTTAAATAGGGAAAGAGTGCTACACAGGTGTACATTCCATCAATCCTAGGATTGATACTCTTTGTCTGCAAGTTCCTTGAAAGGACAAATCTCTGCTCTTTCTGTTCTGTTCCACAGAAAAATTGCTAATCTTCCTGATATTCATTGTTTTGTTCGGGCTTTGGTCGTTTCAAGCCTGTCATTAAATGAATCTCTCCTCCTTGGAGTCTTAATTTGGTTTTGAAGGCTTTACAGGCTCCTCCGTTTGAGCCTATGCATTCTCTGGACATTAAATTACTTTCTTTGAAGTTATTTTTCCTTTTGGCCATCTCTTCTGCTAGAAGAGTTTCTGCATTATCTGCTCTTTCTTGTGAGTCTCCTTTTCTGATTTTTCATCAGGATAAGGCGGTTTTGCAGACTTTGTTTAAATTTTTACCTAAAGTTGTGAACTCAAACAACATTAGTAGAAAAAATGTTGTCCCTTCTTTGTGTCCTAATCCTAAGAATTCTCTGGAGAGATCTTTACATTCTTTGGATGTGGTAAGAGCTTTGAAATATTATGTTGAAGCTACTAAAGATTTCAGGAAGACTTCTAGTCTATTTGTTATCTTTTCTGGTTCTAGGAAAGGTCAGAAGGCTTCTGCCATTTCTTTGGCATCTTGGTTAAAGTTTTTGATTCATCATGCTTATTTGGAGTCGGGTAAATCCCCGCCTCAGAGGATTACGGCTCATTCTACTAGGTCAGTTTCCACTTCCTGGGCTTTTAAGAATGAAGCTTCTGTTGATCAGATTTGCAAAGCAGCAACTTGGTCTTCTTTGCATACTAAATTCTACCATTTTGATGTTTTCTCTTCTTCAGAAGCAGTTTTTGGTAGAAAAGTACTTCAGGCAGCTGTTTCAGTTTTGATTCTTCTGCTTATAATTTCATTTTTTTTCATTATAAAGATTAAAACTTTTGATTTGGGTTGTGGATTCATTTTTCAGCGGAATTGGCTGTCTTTATTTTTATCCCTCCCTCTCTAGTGACTCTTGCGTGCGAGTTCCACATCTTTGGTATTTGCTATACCATACGTCACTAGCTCATGGACTCTTGCCAATTACATGAATGAAACATAATTTATGTAAGAATTTACCTGATAAATTCTTTCGTATTAACAACAGTCCATGAGACCCACCCTTTTTATGGTGGTTATGATTTTTTTGTATAAAGCACAATTATTCCAATTCCTTGTTGATGCTTTTTGCTCCATTCTTATAACCCCACTTCTTGGCTATTCGATAAACTGAATTGTGGGTGTGGTGGGGGGTGTATTTATAGGCATTTTGAGGTTTGGGAAACTTTTCCCCTCCTGGTAGGATTGTATATCCCATACGTCACTAGCTCATGGACTCTTGATAATATGAAAGAAATGAATTTATCAGGTAAATTCTTACATAAATTATGTTTTTTCTCTGAGGGGGCATTTCCACCTCTAAGCCAGTAGCTGTGCTATAATACTGTACAATGCTACAGCTATTGGTTTAGAGGTGGAAATGTCACCTTATTGTAAGTATGCTGTGCCGTGGAGGCCGCGGCACAGAAAGGGTAAGTTTAGCACACTTTTTTACAAAGTGATCACCTGAAAGGCCTATTAATTTTCAGTGATGGTAAATCATAAGGTTTTTAAAATTCTAGAATTTACCATCCCTTTAAGAGGCGTTGAAGGGGTGTGTTCCAGGATGGCAAAACAATGCTTTTCAAACAAAATTACAAATTTAAACATTTTATTTTGGCTACAGATTTTTTTTTATTGCAGTGAAAATGGACTTGAATGCCCCTTTAACAGTATTTTCTTCCATAGCTGGTAACAAATAGTGATGTACAATGTGTGTGTGTGTGTGTGTTTTTGTGGTTATATAAATTGTAGTGAACTGAATAGATAACTTATTGTCTGTCCTTTCACTGATTACATTTAAATAATAATGATGAAATGGCCTTTATGATTGCATGGATAATAAAGTATAAACTGTGTATATATTATTTAACTATATAAATATATATTGCAGACGTAATAACCAAAATGTGTCCCCTATTGTTTTCAGTTTTGCAGATTGTTCTCTCAGTCCATATAATTTATGATTTTTTTGGCAATTTTTCAGAGAATATGAATGATAACACAAAAACTTTTCTTTCATCTTATGATTAGTGTTTGGCTGAAACTGTGTTTACTCTTTTTAAATCATAATGACAACCGAAACTACCCAAATGACCCTTATCAAAAGTTTACATACCCTGGTGATTTTGGCCTGATAACATTGCACACAAGTTGACACAAAGGGGTTTGAATGGATATTAAAGGTAACCATCCTCACCTGTGATCTGTTTGCTTGTAATTAGTGTGTGTGTATAAACGGTCAATGAGTTTCTGGACTCCTGACAGACCCTTGCATCTTTTATCCAGTGCTGCACTGACGTTTCTGGATTCTGAGTCATAGGGAAGGCAAAAGAATTGTCAAAAGATCTGCTGGAAAAGGTAGTTGAACTGTATAAAACAGGAAAGGGATATTAAGATATCCAAGGAATTAAGAATGCCAATCAGCAGTGTTCCAACTCTAATTAAGAAGTGGAAAATGAGGGCTTCTGTTGAAACCAAACCAGTCAGGTAGACCAACTAAAATTGCAGCCACAACTGTCAGGAAAATTGTTCGGGATGCAAAGAAAAACCCACAAATAACTTCAGGTGAAATACAGGACTCTCTGAAAACATGTGGTGTGGCTGTTTCAAAATGCACAATAAGGAGGTACTTGAAGAAAGATGGGCTGCATGTTCGAGTCACCAGAAGAAAGCCATTACTACGCAAATGCCACAAAGTATCCAGCTTACAATACGCCAAACAGCACTGAGACAAGCCTCAAACCTTCTGGCACAAAGTCTTTTAAAGTGATGAGCCCAAAATTTAGCTTTTTGGCCACAACCATAAACGCTACATTTGAAGAGGAGTCAACAAGGCTATGATGAAAGGTACACCATTCCTACTGTGAAAGACTGTGGTGTGATCGCTGATGTTTTGGGGATGTGTGAGCTACAAAGGCACAGGAATTTGGTCAAAATTGATGGCAAGATGAATACAGTATGTTATCAAAAAATACTGGAGGAAAATTTGCATTCATCAGCCCGGAAGCTGCGCATGGGAAGTACTTGGACATTCCAACATGACAATGATCCTAAACACAAGGCCAAGTCGGCCTGTCATTGGCTACAGCAAAATAAAGTGAAGGTTCTGGAGTGGCCATCTCAGTCTCCTGACCTTAATATCATTGAGCCACCCAATAATTTACAGGAACTGGAGGCTTTTTGCCAGGAAGAATGAGCAGCTTTACCATCTAAAAAGAGAGCCTCATCCTCAAATACCACAAAAGACTTCAAGCTGTCATTGATGTTAAAGGGGGCAATACACGGTATTAAGAACTGGGGTATGTAAACTTTTGATCAGGGTCATTTGGGTAGTTTCTGTTGTCCATTATGATTTAAAAAGAGTAAATACAGTTGATTGATAATAAATGGCTACAGCCAAACACTAACCATGAGTGAAAGAAAAGTGTTTGTGTTATCATTCATATTCTCTGAAAAATGGCCAAGAAATCATAAATTTGCCAGGGTATGTAAACTTTGAGCACGACTGTGTATATACACACACACACACACCGTGAGGGGAAAATAATTTGATCCCCTGCTGATTTTGTACGTTCGCCCATTGATCAAGAAATGATCAGTCTATAATTTTAATGGTGGGTTTATTTGAACAATGAGAGACGGAATAACAACAAAAATCCAGAAAAACTCATTTCAAAAAAGTTATAAATTGATTAGCATTTTAATGAGTGAAATAAGTATTTGATTCCCCTATCAATCAGCAAGATTTCTGGCTCCCAGGTATCTTTTATACAGGTAACGAGCTGAGATTAGGAAAACTCTCTTAAAGGGAGTGCTCCTATTCTCAGCTTGTTACCTGTATAAAAGACACCTGTCCACAGAAGCAATCAATCAGATACCAAACTATCCACCATGGCCAAGACCAAAGAGCTGTCCAAGGATGTCAGGGACAAGTTTGTAGACCTACACAAGGCTGGAATGGGCTACAAGAAGGTGAGAAGGTGACAACAGTTGGTGTGATTCGTTCTGGGGCTCCATGCAAGATCTCACCTTGTGGAGTTTCAATGATCAAGAGAACGGTAGGGAATCAGCCCAGAACTACACGGGAGGATCTTGTCAATGATCTCAAGGCGACTGGGACCATAGTCCCCAAGAAAACAATTGGTAACACATTACACCGTGACTGAAACCTTAAAGCGCCTGCAAGGTCCCTCTACTCAAGAAAGCACATGTACAGGCCCGTCTAAAGTTTGCCAATGAACATCTGAATGACTCAGAGGGGAAGTGAGTGAAAGTGTTGTGGTCAGATGAGACCAAAATTTAGCTCTTTGGCATTAACTCAACTTGCTGTGTTTTGGAGGAGGAGGAATGCTGCCCCACGAACACCATCCCCACCATCAAACATGGAGGTGGAAAGATTATACTTAGGGGGTGTTTTTCTGCTAAGGGGGACAGAACAACTTCACTGCATCAAAGGGACGATGGATGGGGTCATGTACCGTCAAATCTTGGGTAAGAACCTCCTTCCCTCAAAAAAAATGGGCCGTGGATGGGTATTCCCAGCATGACAATGACCAAAACACATGGCCAAGGCAACAAAGGAGTAGCTCAAGAAGAAGCACATTAAGTTCCTGGAGTAGCCTAGCCATTCTCCAGACCTTAATCCAATAGAAAATCTGTGGAGGGAGCTGAAGGTTCGAGTTGCCAAACGTCTGCCCTCGAAATCTTAATGACTTGGAGAGGATCTGCAAAGAGGAGTGGGACAAAATCCCTCCTTAGATGTGTGCAAACCTGATGGCCAACTACAAGAAACGTTTGACCTCTGTGATTTCCAACCAAGTACTAAGTCATGTTTAGCAAAGGGGTCAAATAGTTACTTCACTCATTAAATCAATTTATAACTTTTTTGAAATGGGTTTTTCTGGATGTTTTGTTATTCTGTCTCTCACTGTTCAAATAAACCAACAATTAAAATGATTGACTGATCATTTATTTGTCAGTGGGCAAACGTACCAAATCAGGAGGGTATCAAATAATGTCTATATAAAGTTATATCATGAATTCTGCTTATTCTGTTGTTTGTACGTTCTTTTCAGGTATAAGGATTGACCCTAGCCATACGGAGTATGCACTTACATCCTTAAACCGTGATACTCTATATACAATTCATTTGACTGCTTATTACAGATGTAGGAGGCACAGATGGTCAGAAAATCACGTTTACAACTGCAAAGTTTGGTGAGATTCTTTTAAAGCAAAGCATTTCGTTATGAATAATACAAAACTAGTTTTCAGTTAAGACATGTAACTAATTAATCACTAAATTGATGAGAAAAGAATGTTGCTGGTAATTAGTGTTAAAGGGATATTAAACAGTGTTTTTTTTATTGTAATTAAAAAAAAAAAACACTAAGCAGTGGCTTATACTTTAATATAAATCATTGCAATATGCATTACTCATCATTTAAAAGGATTTTACCTTTTATTTATTTCTTTTTTTAATTTAATTTGTGCTGTGTCCAAGGGGACTGAGGTCTCTACAGGAAGGCTTATCTAGCTTGATGTCTTAACACTTCTAGAGTAAAATAAGCTATTCAGGTAATGTTAAAAAAAACAGTACGTCTGATTTGCTCATGCTCTCAAGAGACGGAATGAAATTTAAAGGGGCTTAAAACTGTCTGTTTCATTTTTGCAGCAAAATAAAGCACTAAGCAGTGGGTTATAATTAATAGAAATCGTTACACTGTGTATTGATCATAATTTAATAAGAATTGTGCCTTTAATTTCTTTTTTTAAACTTAATCTGTGCAGTGTCTATTACTTCCTGTCACAGCCTCTCAGGAAGGCAAATTAATATTTTTTGTCTTTGAAATGTTGCTAGCAGACACCATAAAATAGCTCTTGTCAGTCTATTACCCATGATCAGTAGAGGACTTCTGCTGCAAAAATCATGTGACATTAGAACTTAGATTTTGTAATGTTTGCTTGCTTACCTAGCTACAGGTGGTGGCTACACTGCTACATTTTGCAAGAAAACAAGTAAGTTGTTTGCTTTTTTTAACACAATCTGTTTCTTTTTATTTTTTTTCTTTAAAGGGACATGATACCGAATTTTTATTATTTTGTGATTCAGATAAAGCATGCAATTATAAACAACTTTCAAATTTACTTATATGATCTAATTTGCTTCATTCTCTTGTTGTCCTTTGTTAAAAAGCATATGTAAATAGGCTCACCCATGTGTATTGCTATTTCTTCAATAAAGGATATCTAAAGAATAAAGCAAATTAAAAAATAGAAGTAAACTGGAATGTTGTTTAAAATTGTATTCTCTATCTGAATCATGAAAGAGAAACATGTTTGCTCTCATTTCCCTGAGGGCAGGGGCTGCACAAGAAAACAAGATTTGTTGTTTTTTACACCATCGGTTTGTTTTTATGTTTACCTTGTTTTAACATATTTGCTTTAATAAAAGAGCACCGTTTCATATCCCTTTCGGTTGTTTGATACATTTAAAGGGACTGTAAAGTTCATGATTCAGATAGAGCATGCCATTTTAAACAACTTTCCAATTTATTTATATTATAAAATTTGCTTTGTTTTCGGTGTCCTTTGTTGAAGAAGAACTGATAGGAGTTTAGGAATATGCACGTCTTTAGCAGTCTATAGCAGCAGTGTTTGCAACAATGATTATAGCAACATTATACATAGTTACAAACACTACTGCTGGGTGGCACATGAATGCTCTTGAGTTCACATAGGATTCATCTTTGACAAAAGATACCAAAAGAAATAAGCAGAATTGATAATAGAAGTAAATGAAACGTTGCTGAAAATACCATGCTTTATCCAATGAATTTGCTTACTTTTGACTTTACTGTCCCTTTTAATCTTTAGTTATACTGTTCATCCTTACCTTTGTTTGTCTCAGTGATAACCTAATACATTTTATATATGAAGCTTAGTGTTTTCAAAGATCTGCATATTGCAAGCTCTCTGTGGCACTGAGCCCTGTAATCCTTCATAGTAGTTTAGTGAAGAGGGGGCAGAAGAGGCATATCCCTGTGCACTGGTGTATTAGGGCAAAGACAGCCTGACTCCCACATGGGCTGCCTCAGACTAGGGCACGTGGTGTGTTCCATTAGTCACTGTGAGGGTGAACCAAGGAGGAGGAACTGTTGCTATTCCTCCTGTGTTTTCTGCTCCACCCTCAGTCATAACTGAAAGAAAAGTTATATATCTATCTATATCTAGCTCTATATCTCTCTATCTCTCTTCTCTCTCTTATATATTATATATATTATTTTTTTTTTTGCTCGTTGGTTAAAAACTGTTAGTACTCCTAAAACAGCCGCACTTTAATGCCATGACTGAATGAACTATTTTTTAATTATTTTTTTGCTGCATCATCATCGTTCCTTTATTCTTTAATTGTGCAGCTCGTTTTTTTTTCTTTTTGAAACAAATGCCAAGAACACAACAAAAATTGTGTCCAAATCCAAATGCACATTTAATAACTATTATGTGTTGTTATTTCTTGGGGATTTTAGGGATAAGTGGTGAGTGAGAACCCTATTGTGCTTATATGTCTAAGAAAAAGGATCTCTCACTCCTCTCTGCATCTTGTGTGTATATATATTATTATATTATATATTTATATTCCTATTTAATAATATAATATTATTTTTCTTCTATTTTATTTACAGCCAATGGAGAAGTAGAAGCTGTTGTTGTGTCCTCATGTTTAGTCTTTCTTATACTCCTGCTTGTTGGTGCCTCAGTATGTTTCAGCAAGAGAGATCTGTAAGTAGACCCATTAACACTGACTTAAAGTAAAGCTGTGGTTGCTTATTATAGGGACCCTCGTTCAGATACGATTTTTAACAGCTTTCCAATTTACTTCTATTATCAAATTTGCTTGGTTCACTTGCTATTCTTTGTTGAATGAGCAGAAATGCACTACTGGGAAGTAGCTGAACACATCGGATTAGCTTGTGACAAGAGGCATATTATGTATGTGCGGCCACCTATAAATAGCTAGCTTCCAGTAGTGCATTGCTGCTTTTGAGCCTACTTAAATATGCTTTTTAACAAAGTGTATACCATGAGAACAAAGCAAATTTAATAGATGTAAATTGTAAATTTGTTTAAAAGTGCATGTTCTATCTGAATCATGAAAGTTCAATTTTGACTTTACTGTCTTTTTAACTCTAGAGAAAATAATTGTCTTGTGTTTTTCTACATCTAAAATTAAACACAATACTGTGGCCTCTTAGTTCAGGTTAGCTTTAAAGTGTTCATTTACTAGTATTTGCCCTTTGTACGTATATGGAAAAACACTCTACTAATTTATTTTCCTGTGTGCTTTGTTACTTTAGGTAAAAACTGCATGACAATAATATCACAAGTGTACAAGTCAATACTTTCTTATTCCATATAAGCAACCAATATGCCTTTCAGAAGACAGGTTATATATCTACAATGTGATTTGTGGTTTTGTTTTTTTAAGATCCAGCTGCTCTAAAATCCTATTTAGTATCCATAGACTTGAACTGTTAGAAGATAATTTTGATTATCCTACCTTTTGTGAAGGAATAATCTAGTTTTTGTTAAAGACACAGAGACCGAGTATTTTACTTCTCTTTTACTACTTACACAGCTTTTCACAGACATAAAGATATTTAACAGGCAAGTAGCAACAAAAACAAAGAAAATGATAACAGCCAATGAAGAACAAGTATTCAAATGAGCAGATAAATTCAACAAATGAGAATAGTCATAGTGCCCATATACTGTCCAAATAGTCCCCTAATCCTCCTCTTTCTTCTTTGATGCAAACTGGAAAAAGATTCAAGAGGAAAGGAAACATCAGGATGAAGGATCCACCGATGAAAAAACTGGAAAAAAACCATAGATGAGACAAAAGAAACGTTTTGTATAACAGAGATAAACAATTGGGCAGCAACTTAAAGATGAAACTTGATAGGAAGTAGATGATCCTTTGTAGATGATCCATAACCAGGATAAAAAGTTCTTTAACAACTGGGGTGTTGCATGTTTTGAAAACCTGGAAAAATCGGGGTGGAGAAGATGAAATACAATAACAATATTTATTTTATCGGATATGAGAGAATTAATACACCACCAAGAGAGCCAGGGAGGGAAAATACTCGTCTCTGTGTCTTTAATAAAATCTAGATTATTCTTTCACAAAGCTAGGATAATCAGAATTTTATTAAGCATAGATACTCCTATTTTGCTAGTTTCAAGCTAAATAGATCAAAGGAGTAAAGAAGATGCGTCATGAGAAATAGGTTTGAAATAGAACTGTTTAAAGGTAGTGTCTGAAGACCAGTCAGCGGCATTAAGGATATCCTGAAGAAAGGAATAAAGTATGCTTTAGAAGCGGAGGCTCCTCAAATAGAAAGAGCGGTAAAGGAGTCCTCTACATCAGATAAAAGAAGAATCCATTTAACCCATCTGGCAATAGAAGAGGAAGAGACAGGTTTATGAGGAGAAACAAAAGAAATTAGGATTTGAGGAGAGGAAGGAGATCTAAGCAAAGAAGTTCGGGTTTCATATTCTCTGAGACAGGAGGCTACACAGATATTAGGATGATCAGGAAAACATGGATAGAAGATAGATTTTGAGAGACATTTCGTTCAGCGGGAAAGCAAAAAGGTGACACCAAAAGGGGAAAACATCTTGGAATTTATGTCAATAGCTTTTACATCTGAAACTCTGTGAAAGGACAGGAGTGGCTAATTTAGCAGAGAGTTGTTTGAGAGAAAGATCAGAGTTGGAGGGTCAATTATTTAGGAAATTAATGACAATATCTACATCCCAGAAAAAGGAATATCTAGGAGCAGGGGGATTTTTTAATCTGATGGCTTTTAATAAGCAACAAATATGAGGATGGCGACCAATGGGAATATCTGATAAAATCATGAGTGGTAGAAATGACAGAATGAGCCAAATTAATGGATCTATAAGCGAAACCATTATCAAAAAGGGAAGAAAGGTAATTATTTCAGGGAGCGGGGCTGAAATGGGATCCAGGTGTCTTCGTGAACACCAGCTAGACCATTTAGGCCAAGCTAAGAGATGAGCTTTATTGGTACCTGGAGCCCAGGACTCTTGAAGGAGAAACTGAGAACTTTTTGAAATTCGCTTGAGGGCCCCTGAAATTGCCCAGGCTACCAGGTTGAGGGATTCGTCTAGGAGGAGAGGGTGAGGGTTCCCGGAAAGGATTCAGGAGGAGATTGGGGAGGGATGGAATTGGGAGGGGAGGGAGAAAGGACAGCTCTAGGAGAGAGGGGTACCAGGACTGAGTTGGCCAAAGGGGAGTTATTAGAAGGGAAATTTGAGCTCTGCGAAGATGAGCAAGTGTCCTGGGGATCATGGAAAAAGGGGGGAAAGCATAAGCGTTTTGAGCCGGCAAGGTTGAAGGCAGGCGTCTACAACTGTGGCGTCTGGATCTGGATGCCAGCTGAAAAAAGATTTCATCTGATGATTGAATCTTGAGGAAAAAATATCTATAGTGAAGGGACCGCTCAGGGAGGCAAGGGAAAGGAAAATATTGGGCAGTAATTTCCCATCGGTGGAATCCTAGGGAAAGGAAAATATTGGGCAATAATCTCCAATCGCTGGAATCCTGAAGATAGCGAGATCCCCAATCCGCTGCTGAATTGGAGAGACCTGCAATGTATTCGGCTTGAATGGAAAAATTGTTTTATAAACAATGATGAACAAATCTTTGGTAATCTCTGAGAGAGCTTTGGATTCGGTACCTCTCAATTTGTTCAGATATCTCACGGCAGAAATGTTGTTCATGTGAAGAATCGCAGAAATGGGAGCTACATTTTTTATAAAGCTCTTGATTGCAAAAGGAACCAGCAAGTAATTTCTTGCAATTGATGTGAAGAAGTCTCTCCGCACCTATCCATTTGCCACCGGTGATAAGAGAACCACATCGGGCACCTCATCCAGAATTGCTTGCATCTGCTTTTATAACTAGTTGCCGAAGATTGCTCTGCCGTTCCAGGCATCCATGTGGATTAGCCACCAAAGTAATTCCTAATGAGCTTCCGGAGAGAGAGAAATGGGGTGGGCATATGAAAGACCTTTGCGAAGAAAATACATTTTGAGGCGTTGAAGAGCCCGATAGTGGAGGGGAGCTGGGAAGATAGCTTGGATGGAGGAGAGAAGACCAATGTTGTGAGCTAGGAGTCTCAGAGGGAAAGAAGGCTTTTTTTAGAACAGATGAGATCTCCTTTTTTATTGCAGATATTTTTTCTTGGGGAAGGCTGAGGGGTAGATAGGGTATTTATTTGAAAACCCAAGAAAATCAGATACTGAGTAGGAGTAAGGATGGATTTCTCTTTGTTTATTAGAAATCCAAGGTTCGCCAAAAGGAAAAGGACAGAGTAAATCATCCTGATTCAGAATGTCATCCAGATAAATTTATAAGACAAACACCTCTGAATCTGAGACAGATTTCAGGATTTTGGTGAAGATCCAAGGGGCAGAGGACAGTCCGAAAGGAAGACAAGTGAATTGCCATAGTATGTTCTAATAAAGCGGAGAAATTTCCTGTGAGATGAATGGATGGGAACAGTTGGGTAATCATCTGTAAGATCGAGGTGAACCAACCAGTTTTAATCTAAGAGACAATCTCTTAGAAGATGAATGCCCTCCATCTTGAAATGATGGTACAGAACGAAGGCATTCAAAGTCCTGAGATTTATTACGGGACGAAATTGCCCATTTTTCTTTTTTACCAGGAAAATGTTGCTTAAGTAACTGTCTCCGTACAAAATAATGAGTTCTATAGCCTTTTATTGAGGCTAGAGAAGAAATCTTTGAGTCTATGGCGAGCTTGTCTTTCTTTAAGAACTGAATGGGTTTGGGAGGAAACATCTGGGAGTGGGTAGAATCCAGGGATCTGAGGTGATTAGATGCCAATTTGGCGAGTCTGCCACCTATTTTCTTCTTAATACAGGGAGAGTCCACAGCTACATTCATTACATGTGGGAATACAGAACCTGGCCACCAGGAGGAGGCAAATACACCCCAGCCAAAGGCTTAAATACCTCCCCCACTTCCCTCATCCCCCAGTCATTCTTTGCCTTTCGTCACAGGAGGTTGGCAGATAAGTGTCAGAAGATTTTGGAGTAGTTCCTTAGGAAGGGTATCTGCCCTTTGAGATGGGACTGGAGTTTTAAGTAGTCTTGTCAGCCTCTCAGTGAGAGCATTGATGAAAGTTAGAGTCTGGAGATGCAGGGAGAGTCTTTCTGAGAAACCATCCAGACTCATATTAACTGCTCCTTAAGCATTCCGCGTTGACTAGTTTCGCTGCTTGCTTTCTTCACTCAAGTCCATGTCAGAAGCGCTGCTACAATCCGTGAAACTTTAAGGATCGTGTTCCACGGTATAGATTCCGGTAAGATTGTTTCATTTTTTTTTCACACATGTTAACGATAGAAGACAGGGTCACAGTGGGACTCCTTTATCTTTATGAAATTATGGGTTAATATCTCCTGAGGGGGATTATTGAACAGTGGGGTTTTTTTAATCATATTTGTTATGTTTTTTCATTTGAGAACTGCACAACTTTATTAAGCTGGCACGCTTTCCCTTAGCAGGGGCGGTCCTGCATGATGCACCATGTGACGGGGAGTGGTCACGCTTTTTTCCATTTCCGATTCCTGACCGAGTTTTCTACCTGTCTGGGTCATAGGAGGTGGTGAGTGCCCCAGCCATTGTGGGTATAAGGTACAAGTTCTTTCTATAATTTAATTTAGACGAGTTATGGAGGATTCTTATTTTTTTAGAGGGGTATCCCTCTGAATCCGATTTTGATGCCTGTGTATATTGTGAGGAGGCCCGGGTAGCCCAGCCCTCTTAATTATGTTCCGTATGCCGCTATAGGGTGTTCTTATCATCCAATGTTAGATGTTAGAGACCACTGAGCCGTCCGCCTCTAAAGATTCCTCGTCCCACGAGGTGTGTTCCCTAGAATCTTCTGTTCCTACACATGCAGTTTCCCTAAGTACCGCTGCTCCTTCACCTGAAGGTGGCTTTTTTCCACCATAGGTTACTGCACAGTTCCGCATGGCCATCTCCACAGCCTTAGCGATTTTGCCTCTTCCTGCTACGTGCAAGCGAAGGGTTAATTCATGCACTTCTGCCCAGGGACCGTTGTGTAAAAGGACTATTGTATCCGATCAGTCATCTCGAGATGTGGTTTCCTCTGAGGCTTCAGAGGTAGAACCTCCATGGTCGGAGTCTGCTGACTTGATTCCTCTGACTGAGGAGGATTTAGATTTAGAATGGCATGCCTGCGTTTACTTCTGAGAGAGGTTTTGGCGATGTTAGAGGTTCCCAGTACTGGTCCATCAGTTGAATCTCAGTCCTCTAAATCAGATAGCGATCTTGACTAGATGAGTGGAGAGTGATGGAGATCCTATTCCTTATCGTCTAGATATATATAATTTATTTTTTATTTAGAATCCCAGTTCCAAGTTCTATGGGGGGGGTTGTGTCGTATGACAGGCTGGACCTGTTTTTGTTTGCACACTCTTTGTGCGCTTGCCTATTTCTTTTGCTATTCTGTTTCGGATAGTTTTTGTTTTTAGAGCTCTGGGCTGTTGTAGAAACTCTTCTTAGGAAGATGTTTCGTCACATGTTTTTTTTTTTTGTTTTGTTTTTTTTTGGCACTATCGACTTTGATGGTTGCGATTGTTGTAGGCTGACCATATTGCCGCTTTAAAAAGGGACACATATGAAAAATACATATGCCAGGGCTGTTTTCAGGGCTGTTTAAAGAAATGGTTTTGTATAAGAACCCTCACATATGTATTTTTCATATGTGTTCCTTCTTAAAGCGGCAATATGGTCAGCATAGATTGTTGGAGACTTCCGGTTGAAGCTTCTAGGTCTCTGCTTGGGGTGATGGTTCCCCCGATAACTACAAGACAAAATTTAAGCCTCGGGGCTTACATTTCTTTATTTGGATTATTCTCCGTTTTTCTAGCATTGCTGGAAATTTTGAATTTTATGTTTTGGCCCTTGAGTGTTCTGGCAGATATGTCGTATCCTAAATGACAGGCAGCACCTGTGTTGGGTACTATTTAAGTCTGCTCGCTCTTTCTACACAAGAGGAGTTATTTCTTGCTTCCGGTCCAAGCAGAGCAGGTCCATCTATCCTAGATGACAGGTAGGACCTGTTATAGGTACTATCTTGGATGGGTGCTGGTTGTTGGATCATATTGGATCCAAGGGTCCTAGAGGCCGGAACTAGGCTTCACATTCTGTTTCAAAAAGCATGTACAGCAGCACTGAGGCAAAGGAGTAGCAGGGCAATCCAATAGTTAAAAAATATAACTTTTGCCTCAGTGCTGCTGTACATGCTTTTTGAATCTATATTTTCGGCTACACTGGCCGCTTTTACACAGCTTAGCACCCCTGTTACCTGTTGGCTGCCTGGATCCGCCTCTGCATATGGATTGTGCCGGAACTCCCTGCCTGTAGCAGCCTGGTATTGTTTGTCTGATTCACATTCTGTTTCTCTGGGCAAGTTTTTACTCTCTTTTGTGGAGTCATTTTCCCGGTACCTATCGCACAGTGGAAATATTTTCATTCCATTGTTGGTGCATGGGCCAATAGGGGAGGGACCTCACGTTCTATTGGGTTTTATGATTCTGTTTGATACTGGTATACTGATACTTTTCCCGGCCCTATCAAAAACACTGGATTGTGTGCAAAGTGTTATTTTAATAGTGGATTTAGTTTTGGATAAGGTATTAAAAGTTTTTGCATAGTTATTCATTCTAAAAAGGTAAGTATCACCATAAAGTAGGCCATTGGGATCGGAGGATCTTTGGGTTGAAGCAAAATCTGATAATTTGGGGTCAATTCTATGGATAATATTGCGTCTTCTTTCCACAACTATGGCTTCGTTGGCGTTGCCTAAAAAGGCAGTGTATCTAAGAATTCACTCTCTGATTGGAAAGGGTCAAGGGAGGAGTTGGAATCAATAGCTTCTTCAGAGAGATCAAAATTTTTTGCAATTGGGCCTGTAGTATCTAGGAGTTTGTTTTGACAAGCCCTGAGAAGCCTATCTGAAACTATTTTAAGGTTAGCTCCTTAGGAACCTAAACATTTTAGAATATCTGAATCTATTTCAGGGGTAATGGTAGAATTACTGGGAAGGGAAGGACGGTGACATTTAGCTTTGTGTTGATCTGGCTGTTTTTTTAAGGGAATTTCTTAGATGATCCATAAACTCGGCTATTTCCCTTGAAGGGAACCATGCAGAAGAATGGGGGTGATGTAGTTCGTCAGGTTTGGTGAAAGGTTTGCCTAATGAATCTAGAAAAAAAATTATCATTGTGAGATTTAGACGAGTGAGACTTTAAGTATTTAAGAATCGGATTAAAAATCTTCAGACTGTTTATCATCAAAATCAGAAAAATATTCCTCATCTGAGGAGGAAATATCATAAGGTCTTTTTGTGTGCTTTTCAAAAATCTTAGGTGGATTTTCTTAGAGGGTTTATTATTACTAATTTCTGAAAAAATACGCCCTGACCTCTGATTATTAGAAAGGTCAGGGGTTCTGGTGCCAGGAAAATTCTGCTTGCTAGCAGAAGTACTGCCTGCAGTGCGCATTAAGGCAGAGTGAGGGTTGTCTTGTTGTGAAAGACTTAGAGGTCTTTTATTAGGTTGTGGGGAGACAGGGATTACATGTCTAGTCTGCTCTCTCTTGTGAGTCTCCTTTTCCGATTTCCTTTCCTTGTGTACGAATCCTAAGAATTTGCTTGAAAAATCGTTACACTCTTTGCATGTGGTAAGGACTTTGAAATACTATATTGAGGCTACTAAGGATTTCAGGAAGACTTTTAGTCAATTTGTTGTCTTTTCTGGTTCTAGGAAAGGTCAGAAAGCCTCTGCCATTTCTTTGGCATCTTGGTTAAAGCTTTTGATTCACAAGACTTATTTGGAGGCGGGACAGTCTCCGCCTCAGAGAATTAAAGCTCATTCTACTAGATCAGTTGCCACTTCTTGGGCTTTTAAGAATGAAGCTTCAGTTGATCAGATTTGCAAAGCAGCAACTTGGTGGTCTTTGCATACATTTACTAAATTTTACTATTTCGATGTATTTGCTTCTTCTGAAGCAGTCTTTCGTAGAAAAGTTCTTCAGGCAGCTGTCTCACTTTGATTCTTCTTTTTATAAGAAGAACTTATTTTTTGGATTTAATTTCTCAGCGGAAATAGCTGTTTTTATTTTATCCCTCCCTCTCTAGTGACTCTTCTGTGGGCTTCCACATCTTGGCTATTTTATCCCCTACGTCACTAGCTCATGGACTCTTGCCATTTACATGAAAGAAAACATAATTTATGTAAGAACTCACCTGATAAATTAATTTCTTTCATAATGGCAAGAGTCCATGAGGCCCACCCTGTTTTTGGTGGTTATATTTTTTGTATAAAAGCACAATATTATTTTCCAGTTCCTCTCTTTTCTATGCTTTTTAACTCCTTTTTACACCTCACTACTTGGCTATACGTTAAACTGAAGTATGTCTGTTGTGGGAGGTGTATTTATAGGCATTTTGAGGTTTGGGAAACTTTGCCCCTCCTGGTAGGAATGTACATTCCATACATCACTAGCTCATGGGCTCTTGCCATTATGAAAGAAATTAATTTATCAGGTATGTTCTTACATAAATTATGTTCCCCTCCTTAATTATTGTTTTTTGTTTGGCTCTTGGTCTTGTCGCATAACTGCCTGACTTCCTAAAATTTTTAAAACAAAATTATGTAAAGCCTTATTTTTACAGTAATTTGTGAGTCAATCAGTCATGAAATATTGTTATATTTCCAGTTCAATAAATGTGTGTATTTGTGAATTAGACTATTGTATGTATCTAGATTTCATTATTCGTGTGCTAAATGAAAAACAAATTTTTGCAGCGGTTTCAGTCATTCGGAGAATTCCAACACTGGATTTATTGGAAAATAACTACAACTCTAAATATCTGGAAAAATACTGTTATTTTGCCTTTGCATTTCTTTTTATAGTGTATATAGGGTCAGAATTCACAGAATACGGGGAACTACAGCTAACTACATTATTTGTTTAGCAAAAACTAAATATGAAAAAATGCACCTATCATCTGTGAATGTGTTTGTTGTCTTTTTTATAATAAACTATTATTTGTTTTGTAGAATAAAAAAGCATATTTGGCCCAATGTTCCTGATCCTTCAAAAAGTGACATTGCAAAATGGTCTCCTCAGACTCCAAGCAGGGTAAGAGTTTCATCTTTTTCATCTTTTAAATGTATTAGCTAAATGTATTAGCGTTATTTCTTGAAAAATGCCAGTAGAATTGGAATGCCCACATGCCTCCCCCCCCCCCAAGTTTTTAAGTGCAAATAGGGATGAAATAAGGTATTTCTGCAGAACATATTTTATGTTGAAATTGTTTTTATTGTATTTTTACAAATTTAATAAACAGAATAATCCATCATTTTACAAATATGACATTGCCCTTACATGTTTTGTATTTCTGTCACAGATAATTAGTTCTACTAAATAAAGATTTCCCTAAAAAAAGTCTATATTGTCATCTGAACTTCTCTTGTATTAGTCCATGTGTTATAACTTACTACATGATAGAAGAATTCCACCTAAATTAAAAAAATCATATAACTTGTTTTTCACATTGTGCCTGCAGAAGATCTTTTATAAACTTATAGAGCGATACATTTGAAGCCAGTTCAATGATTTGTTTAATCCTTTAAAAGGATATTTTACTCAAAAAAAATCTCCCATTTAATGTGTCCTTAATGATCCACTTTGTCTGCTGGAGTGTAATAAATTGTTTTCAAGGATTTCCTTTACCCTTATGTTGGCATTTGAAATAGTTTATTTGATTTAGCCTTTGTTATCCCCACCTATTCTGAAACTTTGTGGCCTTAGGTCCAAGCTATAAATAAGCTGTGTAAACACAGCGTGTGGAAGTAATTACACTCCCAGTAGTGTATGGAAGAGATAAGGTAATAAAATGTTAATTTTCCATTTTTCTCTCTAATTATTGGTCTTTGGTTTATGGACAGATCTAAGATAAAGATGTAAAGTAATGAGATCTGATTATACCTACAAGCTCAACCCATTTTATTAGGTTGTGGCTTCAACACACAAAATCAGCTGTTTCATATACACAAATAAACCTTAAAAAGCAAATTCCCATACATTTAATACTCTGCAGTTGGTGATAAAAGCAATTGGAAATACATTAAGGAAAAACAATTTTACAGTATACTTTCCCTTTAAGTACTAAGCCATTTTACATCACTGTGCTGGAGCTGTTTTCAGTTTGACGCTCATTACATTTATGCATACATATCAACTTTCATGTTGGGAGCAAATGTTTAACATGGGAACAAAGTTCTGTTGTAAATATTTCTTTAAAAAAAAGGCAATTGTTAATCTGATAAAGTGATTTCAAGGCCCGGATCGGATCATGGGGGGCTGTCTACACTGCTGGGCATGCCCACCCAATCCAATTTGGGGAGGCTACAGGACGTCATATAAGGTAGGAGGTTCCATGCCGTCCTTATGGCATTAATGCCTAGCGGTGTTAGAATGTCCTAATGGCGTGAAGGGGTTAAGGTACCAATGCAAATATCATCTTGGTTTTTGTCTTCTTTTCTTTTACTAATTCAATCACTTTTAAAAAAAAAAACAAAACTTTTTTCTTAGCAGAAATGCCATAATATGGGGGAAAGGTCACCATATGAAATACAAAATAAATGGTGTGATTGGATTTATCCTAATTTCATAAATAATCATCTTTTAAACAAGGGTCTCAATTGTATCTAAGTATTGTTTGGGGCAACCTAAGGAGCACACCCACCTCCTTATGTGTTATACGGCTATGGTTCTGCAAGGTGATTAATGTTGCTAAAGTGAGAGAGTGATTCAAAAGAAGTACAGCGACTCCTCCCCGTGCAAGCTGTTAGGTAACTGCCAAACCTTATATATAGCAAATCAGAAGCAGGCAGCACTGTCCAGGCTTTATATAAAAGACCTTTATTTCAACAAGACTGGGTCAAAAAATACAAAGCTTCGGGTCAAGATCCTTAATCATGTATGTTTGTCTACATTGTTATCGCATTTTAAAGGGACATGAAACCCAACATTTTTCTTTCATGATTTAAGTAGAACATACTATTTTAAAAAACTTTCCAATTTACTTCTTTTATCAAATTTGTTTCATTCTCTAATTCTCAAATGGTTTCTAACTGAACACACGGGTGAGCCAATGACAAACTATATATATATATATATATATCCACCAATCAGCAGCTAGAACCTAGTTTCTTTGCTGCTCCTGAGCTTACCTAGATAAACCTTTCAGCAAAGGATAACAAGAGAAGGAAGTAAATTACATAATAGAAGTAAATTAGAAAGTTTGTTTAAAATTACATGCCCTGTCTAAATCATGAATGTCTAATTATGACTTTACTGTCCCCTTAAATACCCTTCATAGCCACGCCTCTCTAAGGTATAATATATCATACTGCTACCTAGTGGTCATTCATAAGTATATATATTTTAATCATATACTGGCCATATTAAAATCCTATACTTAAATCCTAAGTCACACAAACGTTTCTTATACAATATTTAATTTCTATGCATTCAAAATGTAAAATTAGTAAATAAAATTAAAAACAATATACCATATGTGGATTATAAAAATACTGAGAAGTCCAATTCTTTGTTCATACCCAAAGGCTCAATGGAATCTAATGTATCTATCCAAAATGTTTCCCTTTGTTTTAACAGTAATTCTCTACTCTTCCCCACGTCTAGGTCTTCTCACATGATCAATAATTTGAAATCTCATTTGGCTAATGACTATATTTCAAAAAATTTGATGAAACTCAGGCCTCCGTGTTCCCACATCTTATATTGCTTTTATGCTCATTTAAGCACTCCTGGACCCTGCGGGTGGTCTCACCTACATAGAGCCACTCACTCAGTCACTTAGTTAAATATACAGCGTATGTGGTATTCCATGTAAAGAAGTCCCTGGTCCATGAGCTAGTGACGTATGGGATATACATTCCTACCAGGAGGGGCAAAGTTTCCCAAACCTTAAAATGCCTATAAATACACCCCCTCACCACACCCACAATTCAGTTTTACAAACTTTGCCTCCCATGGAGGTGGTGAAGTAAGTTTGTGCTAGATTCTACGTTGATATGCGCTTCACAGCAGGCTGAAGCCCGGTTTTCCTCTCAGAGTGCAGTGAATGTCAGAAGGATGTGAAGAGAGTATTGCCTATTTGAATACAATGGTCTTCCTCTAGGGGATCTATTTAATAGGTTCTCTGTTATCGGTCGTAGAGATTCATCTCCTACCTCCCTTTTCAGATCGACGATGTACTCTTATATACCATTACCTCTACTGATTCTCGTTTCTGTACTGGTTTGGCTATCTACTATATGTAGATGAGTGTCTTAGGGTAAGTAAGTCTTATTTTATTTATGACACTCTAAGCTATGGTTGGGCACTTTACATATAAAGTTCTAAATATATGTTTTAAACTTATATTTGCCATGATTCAGGATAATCAGTATTCCTTCTTTCAGACTGTCAGTTTCATTATTTTGGGATAATGCATATGAATAAATATTTTTTCTTACCTTAAAAATTTTCAATACTATGTTGCAGGCTCGTAAATCTGTGTCTAGTAAGATTTTTTATCGAGTTTGGAAGATTTACATCTCATGATGCTCTTCTCATTAATTCTCTTGGCATTCTTTTAGAATTTTTAGGATTTTATAGTTTCTTCAGGATGGTTTGGATAAGGGTTTTTGTCTAAAAGTTCCTTGAAAGGACAAATCTCTGCTTTTTCTGTGCTAATCTTTCTGTTACTCATTGTTTTGTTCAGGCTTTGGTTCGTATTAATCCTGTCATTAAGCCAATTTCTCCTCCTTGGAGTCTTAATTTGGTTATGAGGGCTTTACAGGCTCTTCCGTTTGAGCATATGCTTTCTTTGGACATTTAAATTACTTTCATGGAAAGTATTGTTCCTTTTAGACATCTCTTCAGCTAGAACAGTTTTTGAATTATCTGCTCTTTCTTGTGAGTCTCCTTTTTCTGATTTTTCATCAGGATAAGGTGGTTTTGCTGTCTTCATTTCAATTTTTACCTAAAGTTGTTAATTCTAACAACATTAGTAGAGGAATTATTGTCCCTTCCTTGTGTCTTAATCCTAAGAATTCTTTGGAAAGATTCTTACATTCTTTGGATGTGGTAAGAGTTTTGAAATTTTATGTTGAAGCTACTCAGATTTCAGAAAGACTTCTAGTCTATTTGTTATCTTTTCTGGTTTTAGGAAAGGTCAGAAGGCTTCTGTCATTTCTTTGGCATTTTGGTTAAAGCTTTTTTGATTCATCATGCTTATTTGGAGACGGGTTATTCCCCGCCTCAGAGGTTTACGGTTCATTCTACTAGGTCAGTTTCTACTTCCTGGGCTTTTAAGAATGAAGCTTCTGTTGATCAGATTTGCAAAGCAACGACTTGGTCTTCTTTGCATACTTTTACTAAATTCTACCATTTTGATGTTTTCTATTCTTCAGAAGCAGTTTTTGGTAGAATAGTACTTCAGGCAGCTGTTTCAGTTTGATGCTTCTGCTTATAATTTCAGTTTTTTTCATTATAAAAATTGAAACTTTTGATTTGGGTTGTGGATTAATTTTTCAGCGGAATTAGCTGTCTTTATATTATCCCTCCCTCTCTAGTGACTCTTGCGTGGAAGTTCCACATCTTGGGTATCTGCTATCCCATACGTCACTAGCTCATGGACTCTTGCTAATTACATGAAAGAAAACATAATTTATGTAAGAACTTACCTGATAAATTCATTTCTTTCATATTAGCAAGAGTCCATGAGGCCCACCCTTTTTGTGGTGGTTATGATTTTTTTGTATAAATCACAATTATTCCAATTCCTTATTTTTGATGCTTCGCTCCTTTCTTATCAACCCACTTCTTGGCTATTCGTTAAACTGAATTGTGGGTGTGGTGAGGGGTGTATTTATAGGCATTTTAAGGTTTGGGAAACTTTGCCCCTCCTGGTAGGAATGTATATCCCATACGTCACTAGCTCATGGACTCTTGCTAATATGAAAGAAATGAATTTATCTGGTAAGTTCTTACATAAATTATGTTTTTTTCTCAGTCTGGTTGTGTGTAAACAAATTGCCTTTTATCATGGAATTGCAATTTCCACAATTAAGGCAGGGGAAACAACTACACTTTTTTCATTTTCTTTTTATAATTTTTTTACCACTCCCAATATCTACATGTACAAGTTAATCTCATTTTAGATGCTAGGATAGGGAGAATAGCACTCTGGGACATTAGGGTTGCATTTATGTAGTATAGACCAATGTTTCTTAATTATGCTCATAATGTTACAAACACCAGAGATTTTTTCAGATAATTTTTCTTCCCCTCTCCAGTGTGTTTTAATTCCTGCTTTAGCAGACTGTGGGCATCCCCTTTGTTCAAATTTTCTAGCCATATCACTGTCTCATCTGCAATTTATCCTTTTCAAATACTATCCTTATCATACTGGAAGTTCACCGAGATTGCTTGGGCTTCCAGCATTATGTTTTACGATGGGCTATGTACTGCATGACTTAGATCTACGTACATTTGGCCCAATGAGTTAGATAAAATGCTTTTCTCTTGTAAGGTGTATCCAGTCCACGGATCATCCATTACTTGTGGGATATTCTCCTTCCCAACAGGAAGCTGCAAGAGGATCACCCACAGCAGAGCTGTCTATATAGCTCCTCCCCTTCCTGCCACCTCCATTCATTCTCTTGCAGCTCTCGACAAGCATGGAAGCAGTTAGAGAGATGTGGTGTTATTTAGTTATTTTTTCTTCAATTCAAAAGTTTGTTATTTTAAATGGTACCGGAGTTGTACTATTTTGGTCTCAGGCAGAAAATAGAAGAGTCTGCCTGTGGTCTCTAATGATCTTAGCAGGTTGTAACTAAGATCCATTGCTGTTCTCACACATAACTGAAGAGAGAGGTAACTTCAGCTTGGGGAATGGCGTGCAGGGTCTCCTGCTATGAGGTATGTGCAGTCTAAATTTTTCTAGAGAAATGTATATGCTAGAAAATGCTGTTGATACCAGATTTATTTAAGGTAAGCCTGATTACAGTGATTTAATAACTACTAGTATCATGCTTACTATTAGAGGTAACACTCTTATTATTTTTTCAAACTACTGAAATATAAAACGTTTGCTGGGAGTGCTTAAACATTTTTTATATGCTTTCTGGTGATAAACTTTATTGGGGCCCAGTTTTTTTCCACATGGCTGGCTAAAATTTGCCTAGGATAGTTTTGTTAGGCCTCTCACTGTGTAGACAGGAAGTGGGAGTGGCCTAATTTCGCGCCTAGATGCGCATTAACTTTTGCAGACTGAGACATCCAGTTTTCCTAAAGGAGTTCCCTGAATGCTTAGGACCTCTCTGAAGGGTTTTGGTGCTTTCCAAAGTCGTTTGTATGGCAAGGTAGGGCCACAGCAGAGCTGTGGCAGTTGGTTGTGACTGTTAAACGTCTATTTCTCCTGTTAAGTGTAGTCAGTCCACGGGTCATCCATTACTTATGGGATATTAACTCCTCCCTAACAGGAAGTGCAAGAGGATCACCCAAGCAGAGCTGCTATATAGCTCCTCCCCTCTACGTCATACCCAGTCATTCTCTTGCACCTAACTAATAGATAGGACGTGTGAGAGGACTGTGGTTATTAAAATTAGTTTTTATTTCTTCAATCAAAAGTTTGTTATTTTAAACAGCACCGGAGTGTGTTGTTTTTTCTCAGGCAGCATTAGAAGAAGAATCTACCTGAGTTGTGTATGATCTTAGCGGACGTAACTAAGATCCATTTGCTGTTCTCGGCCATTCTGAGGAGCGAGGTAACTTCAGAACAGGGGACAGCGGGCAGGGTTCACCTGCAAGGAGGTATGTTGCAGTATATTATTTTCTAAGGAATGGAATTGACTGAGAAAATACTGCTAATACCGATGTAATGTAAGTACAGCCTTAAATGCAGTAGTAGTAACTGGTATCAGGCTGATATGTGTGTATGTTTGCACTGAAGTATTTCTGGGGAATGGCACTTCACTAAGAAAATACTGTATATATATAACTTATAGCCTCTCTGCAGTGAAAGCGACTAGCAACAGGCTTTTTATTAACATCTCATATATTTATATTTAAAACGTTTTCTGGCATGTTAATCGTTTTTTCTCTGAGGTACTTGGTGAAAAAATTTTTCATGGGCATTATTTTTCCACATGGCTGTCATTTGTTTTGAATAAAATCAGTTTACTGAGCTTCCCCACTGTTGTAGTATGAGTGGGAGGGGCCTATTTTGGCGCTTTTACTGCGCAGTAAAAATTCAGTCACAAGTCTTCCTGTTCTCCCTGCATGATCCAGGACGTCTCTACAGAGCTCAGGGGTCTCCAAAACTAGTTTTGAGGGAGGTAATCACTCACAGCAGACCTGTGAGACTGTGCTTTGACTGTGAAAAAAACGTATATATTTTTATTGTTATCCGTTTTTTGGTATTGAGGGGTTAATCATCCATTTGCTAGTGGGTGCAATCCTTTGCTAAATTAATAAATTTAATGTGAAAATTTGGTTTCTATAACTAATCCGGTTCATGTTATTTCAACTGTGACAGTTTTTTGTGTGCTTCTTAAAGGCACAGTAACGTTTTTTATATTGCTTGTAAATTTATTTGAAAAGTATTTTCCAAGCTTGCTAGTTTAATTGCTAGTTTGTTTAAACATGTCTGACACAGAGGAATCTCTTTGTGCAATATGTTCAAAGGCCAATGTGGAGCCCAATAGAAATTTGTGTACTAATTGCATTGATGCTACTTTAAGTAAAAGCCAGTCTGTACATGCAAAGAAAATTTCACCAGACAACGAGGGGGAAGTTATGCCGACTAACTCTCCTCACGTGTCAGTACCTGCATCTCCTGCTCAGGAGGTGCGTGATATTGTGACGCCAAGTACATCAGGGCGGCCATTACAAATCACCTTGCAAGACATGGCTAATGTTATGACTGAAGTTTTATCTAAATTGCCAGAACTTAGGGGTAAACGCGACCACTCTGGAGTGAGAACAGATTGCGCTGAAAATACTAGGGCCATGTCTGATACTGCGTCACAATTTGCAGAACATGAAGACGGAGAGCTTCATTCTGTGGGTGACGGATCTGATCCAAATAAACTGGATTCAGACATTTCAAATTTTAAATTTAAGCTTGAGAACCTCCGTGTGTTACTAGGGGAGGTATTAGCGGCTCTGAATGATTGTAACACGGTTGCAATCCCAGAGAAAATATGTAGGCTGGATAAATATTTTGCGGTACCGACGTGTACTGACGTTTTTCCTATACCTAAAAGGCTTACAGAAATTGTTAACAAGGAGTGGGATAGACCCGGTGTGCCTTTCTCACCCCCTCCTATATTTAGAAAAATGTTTCCAATAGACGCCACCACACGGGACTTATGGCAGACGGTCCCTAAGGTGGAGGGAGCAGTTTCTACTTTAGCTAAGCGTACCACTATCCCGGTGGAGGATAGCTGTGCTTTTTCAGATCCAATGGATAAAAAGTTACCTTAAGAAAAAAGAGGGTTACCTTAAGAAAATGTTTGTTCAACAAGGTTTTATATTGCAACCCCTTGCATGCATTGCGCCTGTCACGGCTGCGGCGGCATTCTGGTTTGAGTCTCTGGAAGAGACCATTAGCTCAGCTACATTGGATGAGATTACAGACAAGCTTAGAGTCCTTAAGCTAGCTAATTCATTTATTTCTGATGCCGTAGTACATTTAACTAAACTTACGGCTAAGAACTCCGGATTCGCCATTCAGGCGCGCAGAGCGCTGTGGCTTAAATCCTGGTCAGCTGATGTGACTTCTAAATCTAAATTGCTTAACATACCTTTCAAGGGGCAGACCTTATTCGGGCCCGGTTTGAAAGAAATTATCGCTGACATTACTGGAGGTAAGGGACATGCCCTGCCTCAAGACAGAGCCAAACCAAGGGCTAGACAGTCTAATTTTCGTGCCTTTCGCAACTTCAAGGCAGGAGCAGCATCAACTTCCTCCGCTCCAAAACAGGAAGGAACTGTTGCTCGCTACAGACAGGGCTGGAAACCTAACCAGACCTGGAACAAGGGCAAGCAGGCCAGAAAACCTGCTGCTGCCCCTAAGAAAGCATGAAGTGAGGGCCCCCGATCCGGAAACGGATCTAGTGGGGGGCAGACTTTCTCTCTTCGCCCAGGCTTGGGCAAGAGATGTCCAGGATCCCTGGGCGTTAGAGATCATATCTCAGGGATATCTTCTGGACTTCAAAGCTTCTCCTCCAAAAGGGAGATTTCATCTTTCAAGGTTGTCAACAAACCAGATAAAGAAAGAGGCGTTTCTACGCTGTGTACAAGATCTTTTACTAATGGGAGTGATCCACCCGGTTCCGCGGTCGGAACACGGACAAGGGTTTTACTCAAATCTGTTTGTGGTTCCCAAGAAAGAAGGAACCTTCAGACCAATCTTGGATTTAAAGATCCTAAACAAATTCCTAAGAGTTCCATCGTTCAAAATGGAAACTATTCGGACAATCTTACCCATGATCCAAAAGGGTCAGTACATGACCACAGTGGATTTAAAGGATGCGTACCTTCACATACCGATTCACAAGGATCATTACCGGTACCTAAGGTTTGCCTTTCTAGACAGGCATTACCAGTTTGTAGCTCTTCCCTTCGGGTTAGCTACTGCTCCAAGAATCTTCACAAAGGTTCTGGGTTCTCTTCTGGCGGTACTAAGACCGCGAGGAATATCGGTAGCTCCGTACCTAGACGACATTCTGATACAAGCGTCAAGTTTCCAAGCTGCCAAGTCTCATACAGAGTTAGTACTGGCATTTCTAAGGTCACATGGGTGGAAGGTGAACGAAGAAAAGAGTTCTCTATTGCCACTCACAAGAGTTCCCTTCTTAGGGACTCTTATAGATTCGGTAGAAATGAAAATTTACCTGACAGAGGACAGGTTAACAAAACTCCTAAATGCTTGCCGTGTCCTTCATTCCATTCCACACCCGTCAGTGGCTCAATGCATGGAGGTAATCGGTTTAATGGTAGCGGCAATGGACATAGTTCCCTTTGCACTCCTGCATCTCAGACCACTGCAGTTGTGCATGCTAAGTCAGTGGAATGGGGATTACTCAGATTTGTCCCCTATGCTGAATCTGGATCAAGAGACCAGAAATTCTCTTCTATGGTGGCTCTCTCGGCCACATCTGTCCAAGGGGATGCCCTTCAGCAGACCAGATTGGACGATTGTAACAACAGACGCCAGCCTGCTAGGTTGGGGCGCTGTCTGGAATTCCCTGAAGTCTCAGGGATCATGGACTCAGGAGGAGAGTCTCCTTCCCATAAACATTCTGGTATTAAGAGCAGTTTTCAATGCCCTTCTAGCTTGGCCTCAGCTAGCATCTCTGAGGTTCATCAGGTTTCAGTCGGACAACATCACGGCTGTGGCTTACATCAACCATCAAGGAGGGACAAGGAGTTCCCTAGTTATGATGGAAGTCTCAAAGATAATTCTCTGGGCAGAGTCTCACTCTTGCCACCTATCAGCGATCCACATCCCAGGCGTGGAGAACTGGGAGGCGGATTTCCTAAGTCGCCAGACTTTTCATCCGGGGGAGTGGGAACTTCATCCGGAGGTCTTTGCCCAAATACTTCGGCGTTGGGGCAAACCAGATATGGATCTCATGGCGTCTCGCCAGAACGCCAAGCTTCCTTGTTACGGGTCCAGGTCCAGGGACCCGGGAGCGGTTCTGATAGATGCTCTGACAGCACCTTGGAACTTCAAGATGGCTTATGTGTTTCCACCCTTCCCGATGCTTCCTCGATTGATTGCCAGGATCAAACAGGAGAGAGCATCGGTGATTCTAATAGCGCCTGCGTGGCCACGCAGGACCTGGTATGCAGATCTAGTGGACATGTCATCCTGTCCACCTTGGTCTCTGCCTCTGAGACAGGACCTTCTAATTCAGGGTCCTTTCAAACATCAAAATCTAATTTCTCTGAAGCTGACTGCATGGAGATTGAACGCTTGATTTTATCAAAGCGTGGATTTTCGGAGTCAGTAATTGATACCTTAATACAGGCTAGGAAACCTGTTACCAGGAAAATTTACCATAAAATATGGCGTAAATACTTACATTGGTGCGAATCCAAGAGTTACTCATGGAGTAAGGTTAGGATTCCTAGGATATTGTCTTTTCTACAAGAAGGTTTAGAAAAGGGTTTATCTGCTAGTTCTTTAAAGGGACAGATCTCAGCTCTGTCAATCCTTTTACACAAACGTCTGTCAGAAGTTCCTCGGCTTGAAGAGTCTCTGAGTTATCGGCCTTACATTGTGATTCTCCTTATCTGATTTTTCATTCAGACAAGGTAGTTCTGCGTACTAAACCTGGGTTCTTACCTAAGGTAGTCACTAACAGGAATATCAATCAAGAGATTGTTGTTCCTTCATTGTGTCCTAACCCTTCTTCAAAGAAGGAACGACTTCTACACAATCTAGACGTAGTCCGTGCCCTGAAATTTTATTTACAGGCAACTAAAGATTTTCGCCAAACTTCTTCCCTATTTGTCGTTTATTCTGGACAGAGGAGAGGTCAGAAAGCTTCTGCTACCTCTCTCTCTTTCTGGCTTCGTAGCATAATACGTTTAGCCTATGAGACTGCTGGACAGCAGCCTCCTGAAAGAATTACAGCTCATTCTATGAGAGCTGTGGCTTCCACGTGGGCCTTTAAGAATGAGGCCTCTGTTGAACAGATTTGCAAGGCTGCAACTTGGTCTTCTCTTCATACTTTTTCCAAATTTTCCAAATTTGACACTTTTTGCTTCTTCTGAGGCTGTTTTTGGGAGAAAGGTTCTTCAGGCAGTGGTTCCTTCCGTGTAAAGATCCTGCCTGTCCCTCCCGTCATCCGTGTACTTTTAGCTTTGGTATTGGTATCCCATAAGTAATGGATGACCCGTGGACTGACTACACTTAACAGGAGAAAACATAATTTATGCTTACCTGATAAATTCCTTTCTCCTGTAGTGTAGTCAGTCCACGGCCCGCCCTGTTTTTTATGGCAGGTCTAAATTTTAAATTATACTCCAGTCACCACTGCACCCTATAGTTTCTCCTTTCTCGTTTTGTTTTCGGTCGAATGACTGGGTATGACGTAGAGGGGAGGAGCTATATAGCAGCTCTGCTTGGGTGATCCTCTTGCACTTCCTGTTAGGGAGGAGTTAATATCCCATAAGTAATGGATGACCCGTGGACTGACTACACTACAGGAGAAAGGAATTTATCAGGTAAGCATAAATTATGTTTTCGTTTTTTTGATCCGTTTTGGAAACTAAGGGGTTAATCATCCATTTGCAAGTGGGTGCAATGCTCTGTTAGCTTATTATACTCACTGTAAAAATTTCGTTTGATTTACTGCTTTTTTTTCACTGTTTTTCAAATTCTGACCTTTTTTATTTTTCTTAAAGGCACAGTAACGTTTTTATTTTTTGCTTGTTAACTTTCTGTAAAGTGTTTTCCAAGCTTGCTGGTCTCATTGCTAGTCTGTTTAAACATGTCTGACATAGAGGAAACTCCTTGTTCATTATGTTTAGAAGCCATGGTGGAACCCCCTCTTAGAATGTGTACCAAATGTACTGATTTCACTTTAAGTTATAAAGACCATATTCTGTCTTCAAAAGATTTATCACCAGAGGAATCTGACAAGGGGGAAGTTATGCCGACTAACTCGCCCCACGTGTCAGAGCCTTTGACTCCCGCTCAAGGGACTCACGCTCAAGAGGCGCCAAGTACATCTAGCGCGCCCATGGCGTTTACTTTACAAGACATGGCGGCAGTCATGGATAATACACTGTCAGCGGTATTATCTAGACTTACCTGGGTTACGAGGAAAGCGAGACAGCTCTGGGGTTAGAAGGAATACAGAGCACTCTGACGCTTTAGTAGCTATGTCTGATACCCCTTCACAATATGCTGAGGAAGGAAAGCTTCTTTCTGTGGGTGATGTTTCTGACTCAGGGAAGATGATTCAACCTGATTCTGATTTGGCAACATTTAAATTTAAGCTTGAACACCTCCGCGTGTTGCTCAGGGAGGTTTTAGCTACTCTGAATGACTGTGACACCATTGCAGTGCCAGAGAAATTATGCAGATTAGATAAATACTATGCAGTGCCTGTTTTCACTGATGTTTTTCCAATACCTAAAAGGTTTTCAGAAATTATTACTAAGGAATGGGATAGACCAGGTGTACCGTTCTCTCCCCCTCCTATTTTTAGGAAATTGTTTCCAATAGATGCCGCCACATGGGACTTATGGCAAACGGTCCCTAAGGTGGAGGGAGCAGTTTCTACCCTAGCTAAGCGTACTACTATCCCCGTCGAGGACAGTTGTGCTTTCTTAGATCCAATGGATAAAAAGTTAGAGGGTTACCTTAAGAAAATGTTTATTCAACAAGGTTTTATTCTACAACCTCTTGCATGCATCGCCCCAGTCACTGCTGCGGCGGCTTTCTGGTTTGAGGCTTTACAGGAAGAGACCCCATTGGACGATATACTTGACAAGCTTAGAGCACTTAAGCTAGCCAATTCATTTGTTTCTGATGCCATTGTTCATTTGACTAAACTAACGGCTAAGAATTCTGGTTTTGCTATTCAGGCGCGTAGGGCGCTATGGCTTAAATCATGGTCAGCTGACGTTACTTCAAAGTCTAAGCTTCTTAATATTCCTTTCAAGGGGCAGACCCTATTCGGGCCTGGTTTGAAGGAGATCATTTCTGATATCATGGGAGGGAAAGGACATGCCCTCCCTCAGGACAGGTCTAATAAATCAAGGACCAAACAGACTAATTTTCGTGCCTTTCGAAACTTTAAAACGAGCGCGGCATCAACTTCCTCTAATACAAAACAAGAAGGAACTTTTGCCCAGTCCAAGTCGGTCTGGAGACCTAACCAGGCTTGGAACAAAGGTAAGCAGGCCAAAAAGCCTGCTGCTGCCACTAAGACAGCATGAAGGATTGGCCCCCGATCCGGTAACGGATCTAGTAGGGGGCAGACTTTCTCTCTTCGCCCAGGCTTGGGCAAGAGATGTCCAGGATCCCTGGGCGTTGGAAATTGTATCCCAGGGATATCTTCTGGATTTCAAAGCTTTCCCTCCAAAAGGGAGATTTCACCTTTCACAATTATCTGCAAACCAGATAAAGAGAGAGGCATTCTTACATTGTGTTCAAGACCTCCAAGTTATGGGAGTGATCCACCCAGTTCCAAAGGAGGAACAGGGACAAGGCTTCTATTAAAATCTGTTTGTGGTTCCCAAGAAAGAGGGAACCTTCAGACCAATCTTAGATCTCAAATTCCTAAACAAATTTCTCAGGGTCCCATTATTCAAGATGGAGACTATTCGTACCATCCTACCTATGATCCAGGAGGGTCAATACATGACTACAGTGGATTTAAAGGATGCTTATCTTCACATTCCGATACACAAAGATCATCATCGGTTTCTCAGGTTTGCCTTCCTGGACAGGCATTACCAGTTTGTAGCTCTTCCCTTTGGGTTGGCTACAGCTCCAAGAATCTTTACGAAGGTTCTGGGGTCACTTCTGGCGGTCCTAAGGCCGCGGGGCATAGCAGTGGCCCCTTATTTAGACGACATTCTGATACAGGCGTCAAATTTCCAAATTGCCAAGTCTCATACGGACATCGTTCTGGCATTTCTGAGGTCGCACGGGTGGAAAGTGAACGAAGAGAAGAGTTCTCTATCCCCTCTCACAAGAGTTTCCTTTCTGGGAACTCTTATAGATTCTGTAGAAATTAGGATTTACCTGACAGAGACCAGGTTATCAAAACTTCTAAATTCTTGCCGTGTTCTTTATTCTACTTCTCGCCCTTCGGTGGCTCAGTGTATGGAAGTAATCGGCTTAATGGTAGCGGCAATGGACATAGTGCCGTTTGCCCGCCTACATCTCAGACCTCTGCAACTCTGCATGCTCAGTCAGTGGAATGGGGATTACACAGATTTGTCCCCTCTACTAAATCTGGATCAAGAGACCAGGGATTCTCTTTTCTGGTGGCTATCTCGGGTCCATCTGTCCAAAGGTATGACCTTTCGCAGGCCAGATTGGACAATAGTAACGACAGATACCAGCCTTCTAGGCTGGGGGGCAGTCTGGAACTCCCTGAAGGCTCAGGGATCGTGGACTCAGGAGGAGACCCTCCTTCCAATAAACATTCTGGAACTAAGAGCGATATTCAATGCTCTTCAGGCTTGGCCTCAGCTAGCGACAATGAGGTTCATCAGATTTCAGTCGGACAACATCACGACTGTGGCTTACATCAACCATCAAGGGGGAACAAGGAGTTCCCTAGCGATGTTGGAAGTTTCAAAGATAATTCGTTGGGCAGAGATTCACTCTTGCCACCTATCAGCTATCCATATCCCAGGTGTAGAGAACTGGGAGGCGGATTTTCTAAGTCGATAGACTTTTCATCCGCCAAACTTCCTTGTTACAGGTCCAGGGATCCCAAGGCAACGCTGATAGATGCTCTAGCAGCGCCTTGGTCCTTCAATCTGGCTTATGTGTTTCCACCGTTTCCTCTGCTCCCTCGTCTGATTGCCAAAATCAAGCAGGAGAGAGCATCAGTGATTTTGATAGCACCTGCATGGCCACGCAGGACTTGGTATGCAGATCTGGTGGACATGTCATCCCTTCCACCATGGACTCTGCCTCTGAGACAGGACCTTCTACTTCAGGGTCCTTTCAACCATCCAAATCTAATTTCTCTGAGACTGACTGCCTGGAGATTGAACGCTTGATTTTATCAAAGCGTGGCTTCTCCGAGTCAGTTATTGATACCTTAATTCAGGCACGAAAGCCTGTCACCAGGAAAATCTATCATAAGATATGGCGTAAATATCTTTATTGGTGTGAATCCAAGGGTTACTCATGGAGTAAAGTCAGGATTCCCAGGATATTATCTTTTCTCCAAGAAGGATTGGAAAAGGGATTGTCAGCTAGTTCCTTAAAGGGACAGATTTCTGCTCTGTCTATTCTTTTGCACAAGCGTCTGGCGGATGTTCCAGACGTTCAGGCGTTTTGTCAGGCTTTAGTTAGAATCAAGCCTGTGTTTAAACCTGTTGCTCCGCCATGGAGTTTAAATTTGGTTCTGAAAGTTCTCCAAGGGGTTCCGTTTGAACCTCTTCATTCCATAGATATCAAGCTTTTATCTTGGAAAGTTCTGTTTTTGGTAGCTATTTCCTCGGCTCGTAGAGTTTCCGAGTTATCTGCCTTACAATGTGATTCCCATTATCTGATCTTCCATGCAGATAAGGTAGTTTTGCGTACCAAACCTGGGTTTTTACCTAAGGTGGTATCTAATAAGAATATCAATCAGGAGATTGTTGTTCCGTCGTGTCCTAATCCTTCTTCAAAGAAGGAACGTCTATTACACAATCTTGACGTGGTTCATGCTTTAAAGTTTTATTTACAAGCTATTAAAGATTTTCGTCAAACATCTGCTTTGTTTGTTGTCTACTCTGGACAGAGGAGAGGCCAAAAGGCTTCTGCAACTTCTCTTTCGTTTTGGCTAAGAAGTATAATACGCTTAGCTTATGAGACTGCTGGCCAGCAGCCTCCTGAAAGGATTACAGCTCATTCTACTAGAGCTGTGGCTTCCACATGGGCCTTTAAAAATGAGGCTTCTGTTGAACAGATTTGCAAGGCGGCAACTTGGTCTTCGCTTCATACTTTTTCAAAGTTTTATAAATTTGCTTCTTCGGAGGCTATTTTTGGGAGAAAGGTTTTACAGGCAGTGGTACCTTCCGTTTAAGTACCTGCCTTGTCCCTCCCTTCATCCGTGTACTTTAGCTTTGGTATTGGTATCCCACAAGTAATGGATGATCCGTGGACTGGATACACCTTACAAGAGAAAACATAATTTATGCTTACCTGATAAATTTATTTCTCTTGTGGTGTATCCAGTCCACGGCCCGCCCTGTCATTTTAAGGCAGGTATATTTTCTTTTTTAAACTACAGTCACCACTGCACCCTATAGTTTTTCCTTTCTCTTGCTTGTCTTCGGTCGAATGACTGGAGGTGGCAGGAAGGGGAGGAGCTATATAGACAGCTCTGCTGTGGGTGATCCTCTTGCAGCTTCCTGTTGGGAAGGAGAATATCCCACAAGTAATGGATGATCCGTGGACTGGATACACCACAAGAGAAATAAATTTATCAGGTAAGCATAAATTATGTTTTTGAGGAAAAAGCTATCTAAAGATTGAAGATACTTTATAATCAAAAGGTGTTTTTGTTTTGTTTTTTGTATATTAACCAATTCAGTGTCATGCTCTCCCAGAGATTATTTTGAGCAGTTTTTCTATTACAAATTCTTGTTTTTTTTTAGTTCTCAAAACTGTGATTTTATGTCTGTAACAATGACATGCCTGTTCTTCACAGCAAAAGTGTGATAAAATAAACATAAAAAGTTGCTTTATTCTTCTGGTATCCTTTGTTTAACACAACACACAGAGGGGAGCCTTGCGCTCACTTGCAAGCACTCAGATAAGATTAAAAGCAAAACTGGAAGTTTCTGCATCTGGCCAAATGGGTCAACCCAGGAACCACAATGCAAGCTCTCAAAAAAAACTGGGAACCTCCCATGGGTGCACTGGCCTATGTCATCTTCCATGATAAATACAAAACATGGAAGTGGACTGCACTCAGACTAAACCGTGTACACCTTTTTCATGACCCTGCAAAATGCACAGTCCTGGGTGCTCAATAGCACTCACAGGTAGCTGTACAGTCCCCAGAGCCCCAGGCGGTTAACCCCAGACAAGTCTGGGTGCAAAGCCCATAGGAAAAATTACAAAATAAATTAACACAACACACAGAGGACGTCTGGCACTTACTTGTAAGCACTTAACTTAGATTAAAAGCAAAACTGGAAAATTTAGTTACTGCATCTGGCCAAATGTGTCAAGCCCAGGAACCACGTCAAGGTCTCTCCCCATCCTGGGTCCCTAATACAGCCCAACAATGCAAGCTCTCAAAAAAAAAAAAAACTGGGAACCTCCCAAGGGTGCACAGGCTTATATAATCTCCAATGATACATACACTTCCGTGTTTTGTATGTATCATGGGAAAGATCATAAGCCTGTGCACCCTTGGGAGGTTCCCAGTTTGTTTGAGAGCTTGCTGTGTTTGGCTGTATTAGGGACCCAGGATGGAGAGAGACCTTGACGTGGTTCCTGGACTTGACCCATTTGGCCATATGTAGCTCTACTAATTTCTGACTTTTCTATCACAAACTCCCCCATCACTCCGCTGCCTTAGAGTTACACTTGACTCCAATCTCCTCTCTTCATTCTGCCACAATTACCTACACAATATTTACAAAATGTGTCTGTTTCTGAGCACTGACACCTCTAAGCAACTAATCCACTCCCTGGTAAATTCCTCTCTCCCACCTCTAATCCTAAATGCCTCTGCCAGTCTAATACACCTGTCCTTCGGCTCTGTATCTGCTGGACTTCTCTGCTGGTCTCTTCACTGGCTCCCCATTTACAGCAGAATTAAATAAAAATCCTTACCCTCACCTACAAAGCCTTCATCAACGCCACTCCCCACTACCTGTCCTTACTAACCAGCAAATATAATCCAGCCCGCCTCTAAGATCCAAAAATGACCTGATCCTTGCATCTTCTTATCACCTCTTACCATGCTTGACTGCAGGACTTCTCTTGTGCAGCACCAACTAACTGGAACTCGCTTTCTTGCGCTGTCAGACTTTCCCCTAATCTGTCTTCTTTTAAACGTTCCTTAAAGACATTTTTGTTTATGGAAGCCTACCACCCATCTCAGTAACAATTGAATTCCACTTACCTAATAATTGGCCCCCATCTAACTCTGTATTATCATGCATACCCTTGCAGTCCTTACCTCCTGTTTCTCACATCCTACCCTTCTAGACTGTAAGTTCCCCCTGTATCTTTATTTTAAAAAGCAAGAATGTAAGGTTAGGTGCCGGCCCATTTTTGGTTCAAGACCTGGGTAGGGCTTGCTGATTGGTGTCTAAATTTAGACACCAATCAGCAAGCGCTACCCTGGTGCTGAACTAAAATTGGGCCGGCACCTAAGCTTACATTCTTGCTTTTTCAAAAAAAAAAAAGATATCAATTTTTTCTAATTCTCTTGGTAATAGGAGTAAATTAGAAGTTTCTTAAAATTGCATGCTCTATCTGAATCATGAACGTTTAATTTTGACTAGACTATCCCTTTTTAAGGGGAAGCTAATTTTATGCTGTCTTTTTAAATGCAAAATATTGCATTTACTTCAAATCTGTAAGGCAGCTAAATGTATATCAGCTTTGCAAAGTATGAAAAGGGGCATAACAATAAATAAATGTAATGATGTAACAGTGCCATTTACAGGGAGGGCAGTCACCTGCTAATACCCCCTCTGTGGTGTCAGAAAAGGTGATCATCTGCATCTTAGCTGGATGAGTCACCACATTTTGGCACAAGGAACTTCCAAGCTTTCATATTAAGGTGTCATTTCTCTTTATAGATGGTATAGAAGTTGTGATCTTCCCTCCTATATCAGTTCCTCCTTGTGGTTATTGCTACAAATAATCACCAATATTTTTACCTTTAGTTTAGAGGGACATGCAACCAATAAGGGTTGATTTTTGTCTCTCTAGAATCACAGCTGGGAATAATGATCACCTGTTCCAATGGACATCAATGGAGGTTCTTATCCCCCCCTCTGCTGTAGTTAGCATATTCCCTTCTTTGAAATGAGTGGTTGAATGTCCCTTGTATGTGCTGTGGCCTAGTTAAAGCCACAGAGCATAAGCAGTGAGGAAGTACTTCTGCCATCATGTGCTATTGATGCCACACAACATAGTGAATGAGGACGGACCTTTGGTAGATCTGTCCAGTCTTTAGATTTTATATTAGAGCTGCTTGACACTAGCTTATCCTTTTCTCATTTTAGTAATTTTCCCCCAATCATAAGGTTGAATTAGTTAAAGCACAATGGAAAAAAAAATACTAATTGTTTGCATTCTCATTTGCCATTAATTTGGAACTTACATTCGATGTTGACCATATCTATTCAAAAGCATTTCCATGAATAATTATTATTTATTTGTAGTATTATTATTATTTAACTCCACTGTAGGACATTTTCATGAAATTGTGCCTTGAAAAATAATATAACTGTTTGTCTGTCTCCTTCTCTGCAGCGTGAATTTAATACAAAAAGTAATCCGTTTCAAGATGGTAGTTTTACTGATGTCAGCGTGGTGGAAATAACTGCAGATGCAAAGAATCCTTATGCAGAGCAGGACATAAAGCCAGTGGACCCTCTTAAAAAAGAGAAAAACACTTCAGATGGGTTAAGCAGTGGCATTGGAGGTTCGTCTTGTATGTCTTCTCCACAGCTGAGTGTGTCAGACAGTGATGAGACTGAATCTGCACAGAACACCTCCAGCACAGTGCAGTATTCCACTGTGATAGTTGGATATAGAAATCAGCAACCAACAGCTGTAGCTCCACAAACATTTTCAAGGTCTGAATCCACCCAACCTCTTCTAGATTGTGAGGAAAAGCCTGAAGATCAAGAATCTATAGAAGAAGGCCAAATAACAATGGTTAATCATTTTTCTGAAGAGAACTGCCCTCAGGAAGATGGCACAGACACGTTAAAAGCATTAGACCAGGACCAATGGTCTGGGTCTTTACAAACTGTTCCGAATCATCCTGGTGGGCAAATAGAGGTTTTTGAAAGACCAGTAGATTCAGACATTAATGTAACCAATGAGGAACTGAAGAGCTATTTACCACAGATTGTAAGACGAGGTGGCTATATGCCACAGTAGGCTGAGACTTGTTTGCCACACACTGCTCTCTTCTTCACCTTTACAAAGCGTTGTGCTTCCTGTGGAAATAAAATGAGTACCTACATATAGGTGACTATACTTAATTAATTTGTTCCATGCAGGACTTAAGCCAAAGAGGTAAATTACTGGAAGCAGCAGTAAAGATTGGATTATTCTCCGTTTAGATCTTTGGGATCCATGTAGCAAAATTAAGAAGGAAAAAAACAGTGCAAGGACCTTTTGATGTCAGTTTACAGGCGTGGAATTTTAAATAATGAAGTATCAACCTTAGAACCTGCAATGCCAAGTAAAGGCTCCAGGTTTAAAAATAAAAATCAAGGTGCTTAATGGACATGTATATATTCTCTATAATGCAAGATGTCACTGAAAACATCTGCTTTAATTGTGTTTAGCAGATCTATAATATTTGCACATTCTAAGCATGTGCTAAACTGAGGTGGCTTTAATATTGTATGCATTTTTAAAAAATGAACTTCCACATTCGTTAAAAAAAATATTCAAATTAATATTAGTGGGATAACTAAATGAACACAAATTTGTAGACTTTAAAAGATTTGCCATGCTAATTCTAAATATAACAACAGATATTTATGCACGCGATATAACTGATTTGAGGCCTACAAACTGTACTTGTTATGCAGCAGAGCAAGTTTTACTTAATTCTTATGCTAAGCGCAGGCTACTACTGAAAGCCCGGTATAAAATACAATTGTGCGCTTGCTGCTTACCTTGGCAATATCAAACGGTTATGTGAAACTAGCAATGTAGAGCCATGGATTTCCTGCTAAATAAACTAAAGATCTTTTGCAGATGAAGAAGCAATTAGATGGTTTACTGTATTTCCAATATGTGCCTTGTTTTGTTTAATCTGTGACTATGCAGTTTCAAATATAGTTTTCATTTTTATTTTTTACACTGCAAAAGGAACCTTTTTTGGCTAAGTGAAAAATTGTATTATGACCGTTGTGTATAGTCTACTGTGATATGTAATTCATAGCATTACAAATGGTTTTATATTAGTGTGACCTCAGGTTGATTAAAGGGACATAGGGGTCAGAATTTAATTGTGCATTGGTGCATTTTCATTTTGAATAGAAGTACGTTTTCAGTATACTTGTATTAGCTAAATGCTTCTAGTAAATGCTATCAGTGTTAATTCAGCTTATGCACAGAGAGCTTGCTGCAGTGACATGATACACACCACCTTGTGCTCTCTGAGCAGCCTTGGTGTATGCTCGTGCACAGGGTGGCAGACAGCATATGTGCATATGCCTCTCAAACAGTGATAGCAGATATTGGAAGCATTTCTGGTAATACAAGTGTACTGAAAAAGTTATTTTTAAAATTGAAATGCAGTTGTGTACATTTCAGTTTGGACTATTATGCCCTTTTTAAAGGACACCTCAGCGCTATTACAGGTGCACAGTAGTCAGCTCTTGCATGTGTGCACTGGGCTTGTGCATGTGGCACTGGTATAAATGCAATAGTATATTGTTGCTGTAGAGTCCAAGCCGCCTGGTAACTTTAATGTCCCTTCAACTGTTAGCTATGTTCTCTAAATTTGCAGTCAATGCCAAATGTTATTTGTTGTGAATATTATCTAAACCGTTTTTATATTTGTGTTTAGCTTCACATTCTCATTTCTGTTATGAGGAATACACAAATGTTTTTTGTTAGTTTCCCTGTAATAGGCAGTGCTTCTCTCTACAACTATCCTTTTGTGAACAGGTATTTTTGTCAGTGAGCAGCTTTTAGTGTCTTGGGGTGTTGTACGCAAGTCAGTGCCAGCTCATGTAACAAACATCCGTAGCATTAATAGTAAAGTGTATTAACAATGGTTTACTTTATGCCTAGAAAACTTTGCAATATGTCCCTGTAATCCTGAGATGCAGATCTTAAGGTTCTTTACATATCTGCCATTGTCTCTAATAATAAAACACCAAGAGCGCGCACTGGTTTCTAGCTACCATTACAATGTATCATTTTATTTTATTTTTTTATTCTGTCACGAATAGAATCAGCTAGTGTGTTTCTGTAGTTTTTTTCTTTCTTTAGGATTACAGATCTAAAATAGCATATAACAAACCACCTATGCCATTTGTTAGTCTGTTCAGTTAATATAGAACAAACCTGCTAGGGGGGGAAATTTTTTATGTATGTGTATATATATATATACACACACACACATATATATATATATATATATATATATATATATATATACACACACACACATATATATATATATATATATATATATATATATATATATATATATATATATATATATATATATATATATATATATATATATATATTTCTCCAACATAGGTGTGTCCGGTCCACGGCGTCATCCTTACTTGTGGGATATTCTCTTCCCCAACAGGAAATGGCAAAGAGCCCAGCAAAGCTGGTCACATGATCCCTCCTAGGCTCCGCCTACCCCAGTCATTCTCTTTGCCGTTGTACAGGCAACATCTCCACGGAGATGGCTTAGAGTTTTTTAGTGTTTAACTGTAGTTTTTCATTATTCAATCAAGAGTTTGTTATTTTCAAATAGTGCTGGTACGTACTATTTACTCAGAAACAGAAAAGAGATGAAGAATTCTGTTTGTATGAGGAAAATGATTTTAGCAACCGTAACTAAAATCCATGGCTGTTCCACACAGGACTGTTGAGAGCATTAACTTCAGTTGGGGGAACAGTTTGCAGTCCTTTGCTGCTTGAGGTATGACACATTCTAACAAGACGATGTAATGCTGGAAGCTGTCATTTTCCCTATGGGATCCGGTAAGCCATGTTTATTACGATTGTAAATAAGGGCTTCACAAGGGCTTATTTAGACTGTAGACATTTTTTGGGCTAAATCGATTGATATTAACACTTATTTAGCCTTGAGGAATCATTTATTCTGGGTATTTTGATATAATAATATCGGCAGGCACTGTTTTAGACACCTTATTCTTTAGGGGCTTTCCCAAAGCATAGGCAGAGTCTCATTTTCGCGCCGGTGTTGCGCACTTGTTTTTGAGAGGCATGGCATGCAGTCGCATGTGAGAGGAGCTCTGATACTTATAAAAGACTTCTGAAGGCATCATTTGGTATCGTATTCCCCTTGGGTTTGGTTGGGTCTCAGCAAAGCAGATACCAGGGACTGTAAAAGGGGTTAAAGCTTAAAACGGCTCCGGTTCCGTTATTTTAAGGGTTAAAGCTTCCAAAATTGGTGTGCAATATTTTCAAGGCTTTAAGACACTGTGGTGAAAGTTTGGTGAATTTTGAACAATTCCTTCATGTTTTTTCGCAATTGCAGTAATAAAGTGTGTTCAGTTTAAAATTTAAAGTGACAGTAACGGTTTTATTTCAAAACGTTTTTTGTACTTTCTTATCAAGTTTATGCCTGTTTAACATGTCTGAACTACCAGATAGACTGTGTTCTGAATGTGGGGAAGCCAGAATTCCTATTCATTTAAATAAATGTGATTTATGTGATAATGACAATGATGCCCAAGATGATTCCTCAAGTGAGGGGAGTAAGCATGGTACTGCATCATTCCCTCCTTCGTCTACACGAGTCTTGCCCACTCAGGAGGCCCCTAGTACATCTAGCGCGCCAATACTCCTTACTATGCAACAATTAACGGCTGTAATGGATAATTCTGTCAAAAACATTTTAGCCAAAATGAACCCTTGCCAGCGTAAGCGTGGATGCTCTGTTTTAGTTACTGAAGAGCATGACGACGCTGATATTAATATCTCTGAAGGGCCCCTAACCCAATCTGAGGGGGCCAGGGAGGTTTTGTCTGAGGGAGAAATTACTGATTTAGGGAACATTTCTCAGCAGGCTGAATCTGATGTGATTACTTTTAAATTTAAATTGGAACATCTCCGCATTTTGCTTAAGGAGGTATTATCCACTCTGGATGATTGTGAAAATTTGGTCATCCCAGAGAAACTATGTAAAATGGACAAGTTCCTAGAGGTGCCGGGGCTCCCAGAAGCTTTTCCTATACCCAAGCGGGTGGCGGACATTGTTAATAAAGAATGGGAAAGGCCCGGTATTCCTTTCGTCCCTCCCCCCATATTTAAAAAATTGTTTCCTATGGTCGACCCCAGAAAGGACTTATGGCAGTCAGTCCCCAAGGTCGAGGGAGCGGTTTCTACTTTAAACAAACGCACCACTATTCCCATAGAGGATAGTTGTGCTTTCAAAGATCCTATGGATAAAAAATTAGAAGGTTTGCTTAAAAAGATGTTTGTTCAGCAGGGTTACCTTCTACAACCCATTTCATGCATTGTCCCTGTCACTACAGCCGCATATTTCTGGTTTGATGAACTGATTAAGGTGCTCGATAGTGATTCTCCTCCTTATGAGGAGATTATGGACAGAGTCAATGCTCTCAAATTGGCTAATTCTTTCACTCTAGACGCCTCTTTGCAATTGGCTAAGTTAGCGGCTAAGAATTCTGGGTTTGCTATTGTGGCGCGCAGAGCGCTTTGGTTGAAATCTTGGTCGGCTGATGCGTCTTCCAAGAACAAGCTACTAAACATTCCTTTCAAGGGGAAAACGCTGTTTGGTCCTGACTTGAAAGAGATTATCTCTGATATCACTGGGGGTAAGGGCCATGCCCTTCCTCAGGATCGGCCTTTCAAGGCAAAAAATAGACCTAATTTTCGTCCCTTTCGTAAAAACGGACCAGCCCAAGGTGCTGCGTCCTCTAAGCAAGAGGGTAATACTTCTCAGGCCAAGCCAGCTTGGAGACCAATGCAAGGCTGGAACAAGGGAAAGCAGGCAAAGAAACCTGCCACTGCTACCAAGACAGCATGAAATATCGGCCCCCGATCCGGGACCGGATCTGGTGGGGGGCAGACTCTCTCTCTTCGCTCAGGCTTGGGCAAGAGATGTTCTGGATCCTTGGGCGCTAGAAATAGTCTCCCAGGGTTATCTTCTGGAATTCAAGGGACTTCCCCCAAGGGGAAGGTTCCACAGGTCTCAGTTGTCTTCAGACCACATAAAAAGACAGGCGTTCTTACATTGTGTAGAAGACCTGTTAAAAATGGGAGTGATTCATCCTGTTCCATTGAGAGAACAAGGGATGGGGTTCTACTCCAATCTGTTCATAGTTCCCAAAAAAGAGGGAACATTCAGACCAATCCTAGATCTCAAGATCTTAAACAAATTTCTCAAGGTCCCATCTTTCAAGATGGAAACCATTCGAACTATCCTTCCTTCCATCCAGGAAGGTCAATTCATGACCACGGTGGATTTAAAGGATGCGTATCTACATATTCCTATCCACAAGGAACATCATCGGTTCCTAAGGTTTGCATTCCTGGACAAACATTACCAGTTCGTGGCGCTTCCTTTCGGATTAGCCACTGCTCCAAGGATTTTCACAAAGGTACTAGGGTCCCTTCTAGCTGTGCTAAGACCAAGGGGCATTGCAGTAGTACCTTACCTGGACGACATTCTGATTCAAGCGTCGTCCCTCCCTCGAGCAAAGGCTCACACGGACATCGTCCTGGCCTTTCTCAGATCGCACGGCTGGAAAGTGAACGTGGTAAAGAGTTCTCTATCCCCGTCAACAAGGGTTCCCTTCTTGGGAACAATTATAGACTCCTCAGAAATGAGGATTTTTCTAACAGAGGCCAGAAAGACAAAGCTTCTGGACTCTTGTCGAATACTTCATTCCGTTCCTCTTCCTTCCGTAGCTCAGTGCATGGAAGTGATCGGGTTGATGGTAGCGGCAATGGACATAGTTCCTTTTGCGCGCATTCATCTAAGACCATTACAACTGTGCATGCTCAGTCAGTGGAATGGGGACTATACAGACTTGTCTCCAAAGATACAAGTAAATCAGAGGACCAGAGACTCACTCCGTTGGTGGCTGTCCCTGGACAACCTGTCACGAGGGATGACATTCCACAGACCAGAGTGGGTCATTGTCACGACCGACGCCAGTCTGATGGGCTGGGGCGC
>NC_069500.1:147323152-147325652 GCF_027579735.1 Bombina bombina | reverse complement strand
ATTCTGGTCCTCTTGATACTAAATGTAAACGTTTAAATAAGGTAGTTATTCCAGAGGTGTTTTATCTCCCTGATGCTATTTCTGGAGTAATTTCCAGGGAATGGAATAATTTGGGTAATTTATTTACTCCTTCTAGACGTTTAAGCAAATTATATCCTGTGCCATCTGACAGATTAGAGTTTTTTGGGACAAAAATCCCTAAGGTTATGGGGCTGTCTCTACTCCTGCTAATGTACTACTATTCCTATGGCAGATAGTACTTCATTTAAGGATCCTTTAGATAGGAAAATTGAATCCTTTCTAAGAAAAGCTTACTTATGTTCAGGTAATCTTCTTAGACCTGCTATATTTTTAGCGGATGTTGCTGCAGCTTCAACTTTTTGGTTAGAAGTTTTAGCGCAACAAGTAACAGATCATAATTTTATAGCATTATTATTATTCTATAACATGCTAATAATTTTATTGGTGATACCATCTTTTGATATCATTAGAGTTGATGTCAGGTATATGTCTCTAGCTATTTTAGCTAGAAAAGCTTTATAGATTAAACTTGGAATACTGACATGTCTTCTAAGTCAACTTTGCTTTCCCTTTCTTTCCAGGGTAAATAATCATTTCGTTCCTTTCCTCACACAAGGAACAAAAGCCTGATCCTTCATCCTCAGGAGCGGTATCAGTTTGGAAACTATTTCCAGTTTGGAATATATCCGAGCTTTATAGAAACCTATAGCCAGCTCCTAAGTACCTATGAAGGTGCGGCCCTTATTCCAGCTCAGCTGGTATGGGGCAGATTACGTTTTCTTCAAAGAAATTTGGATCAATTCCGTTCTTAATCTCTGGTTTCAGAAACATTGTTTCAGAAAGGTACAGAATTGGCTTCAAGTTAAGGCCTCCTGCTAAGAGATTCTTTTCTTTCCCGTGTCCCAGTTAACACAGCAAGGCTCAGCATTTCTGAAATGTGTTTCAGATCTAGAGTTGGCTGGAGTATTTATGCCAGTTCCAGTTCTGGAACAGGGGCTGGGGTTTTATTTTATCTCTTCATTGTACCAAAGAAGGTCAATTCCTTCAGACCAGTTCTGGATCTATCATTATTGAATCGTTATGTTAGGATACCAACATTCAAGATGGTTACTGTAGGACTATCCTGCCTTTTGTTTAGCAAGGGCATTATATGTCTACAATAGATTTACAGGATGTGTATCTGCATATTCCGATTCATCCAGATTACTTTTAGTGTCTGAGATTCTCTTTTTAGACAAGCATTACCAGTTTTGTGGCTCTACCGTTTGGCCTAGCCTCAGTTCCAAGAATTTTTTTCAAAGGTTCTCGGTGCCCTTCTTTCTGTATTCAGAGAATAGGGTTTTGGTATTTCCTTATTTGGACGATATCTTGGTACTTGCTCAGTCTTTTCATTTTCGTAGAATCTCATACGAATCGACTTGTGTTGTTTCTTCAAGTTCATGGTTGGAGGATCAATTTACCAATCAGTTCATTGATTCCTCAGACAAGGGTAACCTTTTTAGGTTTCTAGATAAATTCAGTGTCTATGACTCTGTCCTTGTCAGTCAAGAGAAGTTTAACATTGATATCAGCTTGTCAAAACCTTCAGTCACAATCATTCCCTTTGGTAGCCTTATGCATGGAAATGTTGGGTCTTAGGACTGCCGCATCAGATGCGATCTCCTTTGCTCGTTTTTACATGCGACCTCTTCAGCTCTGTATGCTGAACCAATGGTGCAGGGATTACTCAAAGATATCTCAATTAATATCTTTAAACCGATTTTATGACACTCTCTGACATGGTGGTCAGATCACCATCGTTTAGTTCAGGGGGCTTCTTTGTTCTTCCGACCTGGACTATAATCTCAACAGATGCTAGTTTTACAGGTTGGGGAGCTGTATGGGGGTATCTGACGGCACAAGGGGTTTGGGAATCTCAGGAGGTGAGATTTCCGATCAATATTTTGGAACTCCGTGCAATTTTCAGAGCTCTTCAGTCTTGGCCTCTTCCGAAGAGAGAGTTGTTCATTTGTTTTCAGATAAGACAATGTCACATCTGTGGCATACATCAATCATCAAGGAGGGACTCACAGTCCTCTGGCTATGAAAGAAGTATCTCGAATTTTGGTTTGGGCGGAATCCAGCTCCTGTCTAAATCTCTGCGGTTTATATCCCAGGTATGGACAATTGGAAAGCGGATTATCTCAGTCGCCAAACGTTGCATCCGGGCGAATGGTCTCTTCACCCAGAGGTATTTCTTCAGATTGTTCAAATGTGGGAACTTCCAGAAATAGATCTGATGGCTTCTCATCTAAACAAGAAACTTCCCAGGTATCTGTCCAGATCCCGGGATCCTCAGGCGGAGGCAGTGGATGCATTTTCACTTCCTTGGAAGTATCATCCTGCCTATATCTTTCCGCCTCTAGTTCTTCTTCCAAGAGTAATCTCCAAGATTCTGAAGGAATGCTCGTTTGTTCTGCTGGTAGCTCCGGCATGGCCT